>NC_071353.1:44655132-44955132 GCF_943734655.1 Sabethes cyaneus | reverse complement strand
GAATCTGCACTTGATCAGAAGAAAGAAGAATTTATTTTGCAAAACACTATTACCGCAGATGATTTATAGTTGAATGTGAAGACATTGAGTTACTGCATCACTATAAAATATATTATGTTGTTGTCCTTATTTATATCTCACGAAAATTTATGACAACTTCTAACATCGCACTTATGCCCCGCCCTACTCTATGCGTTATTATTTTCTATGCTAAATTCTACGAAACGAGAGACAAAAGCGGAGGAAAATATTTTTTTGTCGATGTTCGGAAATTCCATTGTTTGAATTTCCATTCCTGTTTCGGGTTAGAAGCGTTAAGCTCGTACACCCATTTTTCGAGTTCTTTAGGCTATTAAACCCACAAATAATTGATTTTATGAACAAAACTTTGGCTTAAATCCCGCAAATTATTTTTTTGTCCCCCGATTTCTCAGGCCACATTCGAAGGGGGGAGGGGCTGACAAAAACTTAAAAAATAATTTGGTCTAATTTTTTTTCGTGAAATGATATTTGTATCAACTTATAAATTGATTCCTTTTGCTTAACGTAAGATAAATTTTTTTCATACCAATTAAAAACATTAGTGTGCTTATTTTTAACATTTTTCGCCAATATTGTCCTTACGAATAATTCGCATGAGGTACGAGTACACATTCGTGGCACACACATTTTGCAGCAGAAAGTGTTTGACTGATCTGGTTATCATTAATATGCGGCAAAATAGAGATTTTGTTATTTTCCTATAGATTTCGGTACCACACTATTTGTTAACGCACGTACCATGCCAGCCCCCTGTTATACACGATTACAGACATGTTACACCACAGGTGACTACATGATATCATTTGATAACGCCAGTGAGTGAGTGAGTGTAGGGTTTAGATGAAACAGATTAGAATAAATATACTATTGCTGGCAGACATTGTTAAAAGCTTAAGTTTTGATTTCTATAGCTCTAACACATCGAGCAGTTAAATTGCCCCAGGAGATAGTTATTAATTCCTGATTGTTAATTAAAAGCGGTAACTATTTACTTCCTTACTGAAGCAACAATAAATATATCTATACATTCATTCAATTAGCAGGACATAGTTTCCTCAAGTCACCTTTGAAGCGAGGTTATATTCGCAGTACGAGAAGACTTATTGTAAGTAAAATTAATAATATTGTTGATAAAAAATGCAAATAAACTATTTTTAGTTCGAGTCACGCAAAAGTCGGACTACGGAAATTTTCTACAATATTTTTGTTTTCAGAGGTTTTATTAAATGAATTTTTTTAAATGAAATATTTCGTACGAATATTCCCTCGTTGACCGTATGTTTTATGTGTGAAACATTTAGGTACGGATCTATTTCATGGTAGAAAGCAATGAAAGATTTCGTGAAACAAACGTCCTTTTCGTTCTATAAATCATGCTTTTTTCTCAGTGTGGAGTCTCCATGCATCAGCTATTTATCGACTTTAAAGCCACATACGATAGCGTAAACCGACAGGAAGCTGCGGAAAATTATGAACGAAAATGACTTTCCGGAAAAATTGATTAGGCTAGACATGGCTACGATGGATGGGGTTCAGTGCTGTGTGAGAATATCGAGTGGTCTGACGTATCCCTTTAAATTCAAGAGTTATGTACAAAATTTAATAAAATGTTAGTTTTTTCCGGTCCAAATCCACACGATAAACTTATTACCGACGTCAGATACCCGACATACGCGTAATCCTAGTTATTCGATCGACATTTTCCGATGTTACCGGCTCTCTTTCATGGATGGGTGGTAAAAAGTACTACAGCGACAAAGACGTAAAATTTTATTCACCACTTATGGTGTAACCAATCTTGACAGTTTTCTTTCACGCTGTAGACCACATTAAATTACAGCACAGATTATAAAATTTACAAAAGGCCTCCATTAGCCTAGCACAGCGCAAAGCTCCATTCCACAATCTACGGCTTTCTGAAGGAGTATGCTTGCGTATTCATCGAGTATTATATGTGAGCCGGCATCTATATTCAGTCTGGAAATTGAAACCGAAGCCAATCACCGTCATCTTGTATACCTAATAGCCTGACACTCTTATCAGCTCCGCCACCACATACAGCATAAACCAGTAAACATCGTGTTGGGACGTCACACTTCAGTAGCATCGGATTCAAGGCCCATATCTCTCAATGAACGCGTCCTTTTCCATTGGCAACCGCAGCTCCTCGCTACCCATCCTCGTTTCCGCTGACTGTTGAACATACAGGCATGTAGGAAAGTGTGTCAGACCTTTAAAAGTTGGTCTACCATAGCCTCAATGAACGCTATGCGTTTTCACTTTCCTTCGAAGTTTGCGGACTCCAAGTTTGCCAAGCAGCGGGTGTTGCGTGATGCAATTGGCCAAAGAAAAATTTGCTTCGTCCGCGCGCACTTCACCATCTCGCATCGCATGACTGGAGGGAAAAGTTTTTCTCTCTTATCGGGGAGCCTTTTTCTATGTGTGCAGATTAATGTGCGTTACGCCTGAAGGACCCTTGCCGACGACTAATAGCTACGTCAACTCGAGGCACGGGGAGTGGCATGAACGAAGACTGATTAGAGTGTAGGCAAACAAGTGTTTACCCGTTTCGGTTTCACTGAAAGTTAACCAGTCGTATTTATTATTCAGGTTTACATATTTCAATTGTTGGGGGCGACCAACCTGGGCTGCATCTAGACTGTAGCAAAAAACCCTTGCGCCTTGCATAAGTTGTGTGCTCTTCTTATTTTATAATACAAGCTAAATTTACCGAAAAGCTTTTCCCTGCATAATTAAATGACAATTATGCATCTACGTAAAGCTACTTTCGTTGTTTCCAGTGAATGTTGGTGGCAGCTTGTTCGATGAAAACAAAATCCTTTAAAGATCATTTGGGTTGGTCATAGAATATGTATTCTGGACCAAATTGAACCAAATTATTCAACAAGTTAAATTCTCAATTACCCAACACTTAATTATTTCAATAAAAACTTCAAAACTTGGAGTTTTATAGTACATTTATTAAAGACAGTTAGTACTATAAGAACTTGGAAAAACTCAAATCAAAAAATTTTGGACGGTACGACTTAGGGATATTTGTAGTCTGCAAGCGTTTGCCTATCAGGTAAGTCATGTTTACCCAAAATTTAGAATGTTTTAATAAAAATATTGATCAATTTAAAGCAAATGTATCAGCTTTACTTAACCCATTTCATAGAAAGATACAAAAATAATTCAGACAATGATCTGAGATTTTCTGAGAACTGGCATTCACTCGTCTCAATGGTCATGTCATCCATTGCACGAACCTTAGCTTGCTTTTGAAATAGTTGCTAGTAGTTGGGAGCATTTTTTGAGAACCGGTAGACGCTGAAGCTAGTGTTGAAGCGAAGCGGTCCTGCTGCAGTTGAAATCGAAGTTTTATTCCTTCATTGTTGAGTGACGATTTGCAATTGAGGGTGACGTTGTCGAGCCCTGCTTGGCAATAATGTCTTTTCGGCGCTGCTTTAGAGGAGCCACGCCAACTAGCAGACAAAGTTCCTCGTAAGGTGGCAGAGCATTGGGATTCCTTCAAGGCAGCATGCGGCCATGTTTGAGGATGAAACTTTTTTGAATCCGCTCTAGGCAAATAATCCAGTAGTCATAATGTGGGTTCCAGACAACGCAACTTGCCTCAAAAATCATGCGAACCAGGGAGCAGTAAAGAGTACGTACATATCAAGAATCACAAAGTTCTCTGCCAATTAGGAAAATAATTCCGACGAGCTGACGGTAAGCCTTACTAAGAATGTAGTTGACCAAACTCGTGACTTTAGTCATGACCTTGAAATGCGGTCAGGCATATATTAATATTTTTTTGAAACGATGATTCTACAATTGATGAAGGGACGGTAAGGGAAAGTAATGAAGAAAGATTTTTTTCCGGGAATGAAGGGGAAGGGTGGAAAGGAAGGGGGGGGTAATAGGTAGCTATGCTTAACAAGTTGTCGTTGTGACTCCTATCTTTTGTCCAATGCTGGAAGGTGCATGGGTCGAACCAAGCTGTAATCAGAGATTATAACCGGATTTGAACCCATAACACCTGCCAGGGCGTGTCGCTCACTGGTACCCGTGTACCTTTGAACCACAGAGGCGCTGGACAAAAGAAGTCTGCACAACCCCCCTTATTAACCATAGTGACATGGGTTGGTCTATTTTTAGACACAAATTGTGCCTCTTCCTCCACCTACTGTAGAAACCACCGACCGAGAAGCTTTAATCTAACGTGTTTTTTACTTTCAGGACGACGACACTATGCAGGCCCTTACGACTTGCAAGGTACTGCGTGTGACGCTGTTCGTCCGAAAGCGTGTTAGTCCGCGTTTCTCAGCGCGGTTCTTCGGAGAAAAAAACGCGGACTAACACGCTTTCGGACGAACAGCGTCACACGCAGTGCCTTGAAAGTCGTAAGGGCCTGCATAGTGTCGTCGTCCTGAAAGTAAAAAACACGTTAGATTAAAACTTCTCGGTCGGTGGTTTCTACAGTAGGTGGAGGAAGAGGCACAATTTGTGTCTAAAAATAGACCAACCCATGTCGCTATGGTTAATAAGGGGGGTTGTGCAGACTTCTTTTGTCCAGCGCCTCTGTGGTTCAAAGGTACACGGGTACCAGTGAGCGACACGCCCTGGCAGGTGTTGTGGGTTCAAATCCGGTTATAATCTCTGATTACAGCTTGGTTCGACCCATGCACCTTCCAGCATTGGACAAAAGATAGGAGTCACAACAACAACTTGTTAAGCATAGCTACCTATTACCCCCCCCCCTTCCTTTCCACCCTTCCCCTTCATTCCCAGAAAAAATCCTTCTTCATTACTTTCCCTTACCGTCCCTTCATCAATTGTAGAATCATCGTTTCAAAAAAATATTAACAATGTAGGTATAGTGTTGTCAAAATTATATCCAATACGACACCGATATCCGTTACACTGTCACTGAGCTGTATTGGTGTGTCATCAATACAGTTTTTAAAAACTATCGGGTGGTTTTTATGGCTAAACCTGATAACAGTGCAGTTTTGCATGCTAATTAACATCCCAAGTAACAATTCCAAGTTATATTATGTTCATATAGTGGTTTTCATGATTAATTTCATAAAACCGCTAATAAAAATATGAGCTCCACCAGAACTTTCTGATTACCGCTATAAAACTGCCTTTCGACCATGTGGCCCACTCCTCAGAATGTTTTCATAACCTCTACAAGAATCAGGTTATAAACTCAAGTAGTCGTATCACGCTCTGCTGAAAGCAGCAATAAAACCCATTAAACTTTCGCTGGTTGACAGCTACCGCTATGATTTAATAAAGCTTTTCGCTTTTCGCTCTGGTAAAAGCTAAATCAGTTCATCAGCTTTGTCTACTAGAAAATACATCCGAGTGCAGAAAAAGTTAAAGTTTTACTGTCAGATCATTCTGATCGATTTGGTTTATCTTCTTCTTCTTCTTCTTCTTCAGCAGCATAGAGCCGGGGTGGCTCGTGCTGTTTGAAGCACTCGTCTCCATTCAACTCGGTCTTGGGCCACTCGTCGCCAATTTCCTAGTCGTCTCAGAAGTCGCAAATCGCTTTCGACCTGGTCGAGCCATCGTGCACGTTGGGCCCCCTGTTCCTGGTGCCGGTGGGGTTGTTGAAGAGGATTATTTTCGCACTGTCGTCCGGCATCCTTACGACGTGTCCGGCCCACCGTAGCCTGCTAACTTTCGCTAGATGTACGATGGGAGTCTCCCCAAGCAGTGCCTGTAGCTCGTGATTCATACGCCTCCGCCACTCTCCGTTTTCAGTTTGTACTCCGCCAGATATCGTCCACAGCACTTTCCGCTCAAACACGGCAAGGGCGCGTATGTCCTCCGTAAGCAGCGTCACGGCTTCAAGTCCATAAAGAACTACCGGTCTAAAAATGGTTTTGTACATTGTTAGCTTCGTGCGACGGCGAACGCTTCCTGATCGTAGCATTTTACGAAGGGCAAAGTAGGCCCGATTTCCCGCTTGGATGCGCCGCTGGATCTCCTTACTAGTGTTGTTGTCCGTGGTCACCAGCGATCCCAAATACACGAACTCCTCTACCACTTCTAGTTCATCGCCGTCAATGGTTACCGTCCGTGGGAGGCGCGCGTTTATTTCCTTTGAGCCTCTTCCTTTCATGTATTTGGTCTTCGACGCATTTATTATTAGCCCAATTCTCCTAGACTCCGCTTTCAGTCTGGCGTAGATTGCCTCCGCCGTCGCAAAGTTCCTGGCAATGATATCGAAGTCATCTGCAAAGCCTAGAAGTTGTCTACTCTTGGTAAAAATCGTGCCTCTCGTTTCGATGCCCGCTCGCCGGATCACCCCCTCAAGAGCGATGTTGAACAGCAAGCAGGATAGACCGTCACCTTGTCTCAACCCTCGTCGCGTCTCGAAGGGATTCGAGAGTGTCCCAGAGATGCGTACGAAACACATCACTCGATCCAATGTAGCTCTGGTCAGTCGCGTCAGTTTGTTCGGAAAACCGTATTCGTGCATTATCTACCATAGCTTGTCTCGATCGACTGTATCGTATGCTGCTTTGAAATCAATAAAGATGTGAAGCGTGGGCACGTTGTACTCCCGACATTTCTGCAAGATCTGTCGGATAGTAAAAATTTGGTCCGTAGTTGCGCGAGCCTCCATGAAACCCGCCTGATAATTCCCTACGAAACCTTGTGCTATCGGTGACAGCCGGCGCAACAGGATCTGGGAGAGTACCTTGTAGGCGGCGTTTACCAGCGTAATACCACGATAGTTGCAGCAGTCTAGCCGATCACCCTTTTTGTAGATGGTTTATCCCACTCCTTCCATTCATTCCTCCGGTAGCTTTTCCTCCTCCCAAATCCTCGAAATAATCCAGTGTAGAGCCTTTGCTAGCGTTTCTCCGCCAAGCTCTGCCGGTAGGCGGTCCTTCCCAGCGGCTTCATTGGTCTTCAGCAGCCTGATTTCTTGTTTGACTTCTTGGAGATCAGGTGCTAGGACATTACTATCTTCCATGGGTGCTCCTAGGTTAATTTCCGTTCCGCCTCCTTCTGCGACTTCGCCATTGACGTGTTCATCGAAGAACTGCTTCCACCTGTCGACCACCTCGCGCTCGTTTGTAATTAGATTCCCTCCCTCGTCTCTACACATGTCAGGTTTCGGTGTGTAGCCCTTCCGAGTTAGCTTCACCTTCTCATAAAACTTGCGCGTGTCATTAGCTCGGAATAGTTGCTCTAATTCTTCACGATCTCTGTCCTCCTTTTGGCGCTTTTTTCTCCTCAGGATCGTGGTCAACTGGTTCCTAGCTCGTCGGTACTTGGCCAGGTTCTCTCTAGTGGCAATACTTAGATAATTTTTCCAAGCATTTTTTTTCTCCTCCACCGCTTGTTGCCATTCCCCTTCAAACCAATCATTTTGTGTACTCCGAGGCTCAATACCTAGTGCCGCGGTAGCGGCCTCTCCGATGGCCGAGCGTATTCTGCCCCAACCGTCTTCGAGGTTTGAAGCACCTAACTCCTCGGAAGAAGGCAGTGCCTCATTCAGTACTCGCGCGTAGTTCTCGGCAGCTTGTGGGTTATCTAGCTGCCTGATGTGCAGCCGAGGAGGACGGCTTTGACGTGTCCGGTATACGGTGGACAGCTTTGAGCGCACATGTACTGCTACTAGGTAATGGTCAGAGTCAATATCTGCACCCCGACGAGAGCGGACTCTATGAGAACGTGGTCAATTTGGTTCATTGTACGTTGGTCAGGTGATCTCCAGGTGGCTTTGTGGATATCCTTGCGCGGGAAAAAGGTGCTTCGGATCACCAGGCCTCGGGAAGCAGCGAAGTTTATACATCGTTGGCCGTTATCGTTTGTGTCGGTGTGCAGGCTATGGGGTCCAACCACCGGTCTATACATTTCTTCCCTACCGACCTGGGCGTTCATATCCCCGATGACGATCTTGATGTCCCGCGACGAGCAGCTGTCGTACGTTGCCTCCAGCCTCGCGTAGGACGCTTCTTTCTCATCGTCGGGTCTACCTTCGTGCGGGCAGTGCACGTTAATGATACTATAATTGAAGAAACGACCCTTTATCCTCAATACACACATTCTCTCGTTGATCACCTTCCAATCTATCACGCGATCCTGCATTCCGCCCAGCACTACAAAGCCCGTTCCCAGTTCGTTGGTAGCGCCACCGCTCTGGTAAAACTGGGCCTTTCCGCCACGGATCTTCCATACCTTCTCTCCTTTGCGACTGCGACTGTTTTCTCTTGTTTTTACTGTTTTTTGGCTGGTTGGATTAATTCAGGTTTTCATAAGTTAATTTATTCATTCTAAATGATGACTACTAAAACTGGTACTGAGAATTAAATGAGTAATACCGTTCTGATTCAAACTTCGAACACTTAAGCCATGCTGAAACTTTCTTCAAAGTAAAATGTTCGAAAACATCTTTATTCTACCCCCATGAATGGTTCAATAGCATGACAATTTATTTATTTTCATGGGGATAAAATGTTATTTTATAATGAAAAACACTAAAAAACTGCTGTTCGGTTTTGATTCAAACTTCGAACACTTTCATGGGCGACATTCAAAGCTCGAATATTTCAGTCTCAGACATCGAATGCTTGTATTACTTTAAAAAGTATTAATGTTTTTAGTGTCATTCAACTTAAATAAGTGATATTACATCCTTTTTCAAAACACTGTCCTTTTAAATCCACCTAACAGTGTGATTTAAATTTTTCACACGATAATTAGTTTCAATCCTTATTTCTGAAGTCAATTGCTAATATTTACGAACTCCATGAACCACATCTAGAGGAAGTTTACTTTCTACAGCTTTATCAATGCAGACAATTAATTTTCCCGAAGGAAAACCCGGAAAAACCGGATATTATTCGTGGGTGTTCGAAGTTTGAATCACACCTCAAAACGTGATTCAAACTTTGAACACTTTTCATTTATGTAATATCTTTGAAATAATGCATGAAATATTGTATTTTAATTATGCTTTAGTACATATATATCTTGCACTTACCTAATAATCGCGCAGTGGGAAAGTAAATGTTCTAAAATTGGTAAAATAATGCAAACGAGCTACTTTTGCACGAAACGCTAAGAGTATGCGAACGAAGTTAAAATCTGTGTTCTCACTTTTTTCCAGCGCCTGCTGATTTCTTACAAAGAGTCCTACAGTTCAATGTCATACCTCACCGGATATAGGACATTCTAACGAACATGGTGGTGTACAATAAATATAATATTTTATAATATTAGCGATACTAACGAGCATTTTATTCTGAAGTGTTCAAAGTTTGAGATTGTTTGAATCAGAACGGTAATTATATAAAAATACTGTTTCTGATTTTGGAAATTTCGAAATCTAATCGAATTACAATCAAATTATTCGTACCGTTTCACGAGTCTATAGCAATATACTTTTATTTACGAAATTTGAACTTGGATTGGAATGTTCGCGATTCGAACTGCTTAGTGTTTTACCATGTCATTAGCGAATCGCACGCAAGCATCTATCCAGCCCCTAATTGATGTTCGTTTAATGGCCACTATGTGTATTGATTTGGTACCTATCTTTCATTGAAGGTTCAACATATCCAGTGTATAGCCATTGGTGTAACATGCATCTAGTCCTCCTAGGTGTATGGGGAGCGGTCTTTGCGTACTGCAAAGGAAAATGACTCCATCTAACCAGCTTAGTAACCCTTGGGTGGTTTTAGCCCTGTAAATTTTCCTTGATCCGGCAGTGTGCGTAGTTATGTGTTTATCTACATTGTTACTATTCCTGATAGGCCATTCATTTGCAGAAACATTCGAACAAAGAAAAAACAAAAAGCTGTTCACCTATTGCCAGCTTGTCAGTGACTCGTGAAACCATCATCGGTCAGTTTTAGCACTGTGGAAAACGAAAACCTAATCGAATTTCTACTTCGGAATGTCGGACATGTCGATACGAGCAATGCTGATACAAAGTACCTACCTAGATGAATTATTTTTCATTTTGTGCATTTTCTTTCAACTGAAAGCTGACGGATTGCTGCATACCTTCGGTAACGACTCAACTGACCTTTCTGCTGTGAATTTCACGTTCTGCAAAGAAGAAATGAATCGTTTGTTTGAGAAACCCCACAAGTCCACTCGACACTATTGTTGGAAAACAACAAAAAACTGATTTTCTCAAAATTTTGAACCAACCCCTATATTTTTTGGTATGAGGTTCTATGCTAATATCTAAAATACATTATGTAGACTTATCTTTTCATCAAAACAATGATTCTAACTAAAATTAGAAGGCTTTACATTTAATGGATATTTGGGGTTTCTCAAACAAACGAGAAATTGATGGTGCACTTAAGTAGTTTTAGGCCGTTTCTAGTCAGACTTGTGATCTTTTTATGATCATAGTATGTCATTTGTTACCATATATCAGTGTGGCTGTTAAAAAAGTACGTACCGCTAAGAAGAAGAACCCCCTTAGGGGCGCTAAATATTATTTATAAAAAATTTGAAGTAGAATAATACAAGTTTTAGAAATAGTTTTATACTTTTTTAATAGAAATTTTTATCATGGTTTTCATTTACCTATCAAAAAATAAAATGTAAATGGAATAACAGCGATTTTTGAATTGCATAAATGGACCAGAGTAACACGAATTCACATCGAATAGAATACCTAGATAGTTTGCTAGGTTTGCTTAAAGATATAACCAGAAAATAAAATAATCTTGGAGAACAACCGTACTATGATTATGGAACAAAATCTGAGAACAAGGGTCTGTTCTCAAATTACGTTATACCAAAAGAAAATGGAGATACGTGAACAGCACCTTAAATACTTCGAACGGATAAACTATTGATTTTACAGTTACTCGGGAGTGCTCGACGGATTACTCACATTAGGAAAAGCAACAAGAAAGATTAACTATTATTAACATTGTATAGTAAATGGAGGGTTACTGCTTTTGTGAGAAACGCATGGATAGTTTAGTCTGTCGATTTCTGGAACGCGATTGCAACAGTTTTTACTGTATCTAGATTACAAGAACGGTTTATTTACGTTTATCTTGTCGACCAACTAATCCAAGCTTATCTGCATTTGCAATCAGCTCTAACTTTTACAGTTAAAACATCTTTTTCTTTTCGATTTTATACGCCGTTCTTATACGAAAGGCGAAAGTTATCGCCTTGTATTCTGTAGTCCGCCGAACACTATCTTTCTTCTTTTTGACTATCTCCAACTCGTAATTTGTCGATTCCGAAGACATTTTTATACTATTAAATTGTGTTGCGAATACTACTTACAACATTGCACGTAGATATTGAATGATAATTTTATACCTATCGCAGCGCCGCTCTAGGTGATTATCGGAAACATGGATATTTGGGGTTTCTCAAACAAACGGATATTTGCAACCCCAATTAAAAGGGGTTCTTGGAACTAACTTTGTCTGGAATTTTGAGGGAAGGTGTAGATATCCTCAAGGATTCGAAAACTGTTAAAAAGTCAATTTTCATAAAAATGGCGTTTGTTTGCTCAAACAAACGATTCAAATGTCCACCTAATAAATATGATAAAATATTGTAATTTAACTAGCTGTATATGTTATTACTATTTAAGTAACAAAATTATGAATCAAAAGAGAATTTTCAGTTTTTACTTTTATAGTATAATGTTCGATGTTTTGAAGATAGCGGCTTAAGCCGTTTGATATGTTATCAATTCTGATTGGTTGCTACCAGTAATTGAATTATTCGCTGTGACAAATTACACAGTGTTGTGTTCCTACTACCTAACTTTTTGGTTAAAAACTGGTCAGTATCTGAGTTAGTACACTTAAGGGCAATGTAAGTAGTTTAAACTAAGTTTTAGCTCAAACGAACCAATATACACATAAATTGATTAAAGAGTGTAGGTAATTCTTTGCCATTCTGATGTTGATTTAGCCTTGCATTTTTGTGCTCTGTTTGCATAATGTATGTAATAATCAAAAATCCAGACCAGTTCATTTCTCTGTCATGCTAGAATAGTAGTGACACCACAGAAGTACGCTCACATAAATAATATATTCATGCCCAATCAATTAAAGGCCAACATATTCCGCCATGTCCTCTACGTCTAACAATATAATATCTACGTCTAATAATATAAGCAAAGGAAATGGAACATCGATTCATTTAGGTATTGTGTTTTCCGTTCGTTTGTAGTCGACAACAAATCAATCCACCCCGCTGGGCTGGATCTCCGGAGAGACTCTGTTTCGACCTCCCACTGCAAATCCCACTCGAGGATTCCAAAACAGTAAACCATTTCGAACGACGCTAAGCTAAATGATTACTATTCCATTATACAAACTTCAGAACTTCAGAAAGTTATATGCGAGTTTTGTGTTCTGTAAGCCTTCAATAATAAATTGACGTTTGTAAAATTGATTTTAAAATAAAAGCTTCACCGCAGACGACCTTCAACATATACCGACAGATGGTTGGAGGGTTTTCGTTAAAAGTTTTCGTCCTGCCAAAGTCGTACAGGCAAAAGCAGTGGCCGGCCAACCAAGAAAAGTTTTTCTGCATGACATTTATCTCAAACATCGCATTGTTTACCAACCGGGCGTGATTATGGCCGTCTAGGAACATTCCGCCTGGCACGTTGGCAATCAGATGCACAGCTGAACGAACCGAACCGTGGAACATTTCATATCGAAACAGACCAGTTTTCGTTCGGAGGTTTTATCGTCTGTTGACACAATGGATTCGCCGCAGCCCAGCTGGTCCTGAAGTAAGAAGTTAGCTCCACTGATGGATTACATCATCCGGTCGGAATGGTTTTGTGAAATGATTGGATTTGGACGCATTTGTGAAAGAACAGATGGGTGCGTGATAGTGGAAGAAAAGTTACGTGAAAAATTGTGCAGGTAAGTTTTGACCGACGGCTATCACAGAACTATAATTTATATTTGCTTTCCAAATTGAATGTAGTGTAGTTACAACGAAAATTAGAATGATCTATTTGTTAATTAGGGATAAAAATGTGATAAAATTCATTTAATATCAGAGGTTAGAGGTAAACTAAAAAACGGTTTTTGATAGTCGACTTAACGAAGGCGCTATTGGAGAAAAAGCACGCTGTAACAGTAATTTCAAATTTAGTTTTGGTTGTGAATATATCCGTATTGGTCAGAGTGGCGCTTTTTAACGAAAGAAGGGAATGCCACTTGTAAAAGGCAGGCTTAATTATGGGATAAGGGTAAACGGGGTAACAACGCCCGCCGGGGTAAAACCGCCCACCATGGTTTTACAGGGCCTTGCTCAAATTGGTGTTAAATGTTGATGACAGTCATATTACTGAATGCGTACGCAATATTTTACAATACCTTGTACAGCAATATCGTATAAACTATCGGAGAAATAAATAAAAATAGATTTTTCGTTATAATCGTTTCGTTTTTTATAACTTTGTTCCCGCAGAACTTAGGGTTTATTTTCTTCAAAACGTTAAAACTTTCAGTAAATCCAACCCACATCGCTTCTCTGATCCTGTCTTCATCCGACAGTACCTAAATTAGGTAACTGTTCATGCAGTTTTGTTGAAATAAATAGTGAAATGTGCAAATCGGTCATTTGGGGGTAAAACCGCCCACAACGAACGGCGCAAGACCGTCGTGTATAATGCTAGTGCGATAAGGAGATTTTTAAAATAATTGCATAGTTTGGACCAAAGGATCTCAGATTTACATAAAACAATTTAAATGTGCTTAGTTTATAGCTGGTGGTCTGTTTAGAAAAATCTAAATCGCCAATTTTCCCTGCGGGCGCTATGGACATTATCTTGTTTTCTAGGATATAGCTTTTTTTAATAATTCCTCCCTCTTGGAACCAATAACATGGAATAAACATATTTTTTATGAAAATATAGCAAATTATCTTAGCAATGGAAAAGTAATATGTATCTGCTTTATCAATCAGAACAATTTGAAAGGTCAAAAAATGACCTACCGGATCAATTCCAGGAACTTTAATACCCATATTGTTATATTTTATCTTAGATCCTCTCTAGTCCTTAAAGATTGACTCCAGGATGCCTAACCCGATCCATCTTGTTGTCTAAGGAAACTACACGGTATCAATTTCAAGACTGTTGGTACCTATATTACTGATATTCTTCCAATACGAGTGGTTGCCGAACACTCTTTCGAACTTGCGAATCTCGGGGAACCATGTATTGTTTGATAGCAAACTGATTCAATTTGTTTAAATTAGATAAATTCACGAATCGAATGCCACCAGTTTCATTCAAATCGGTTGAATATTGTTAAAGTTATAAGCTATGGCGGTTTTACCCCGTTAGTGGGCGTGTTTCACCCCGCATGGAAAAATACTCTATTTTTTTGGACGTGTTTCCAAATCGCAATTAAAAATAGAAAATCATTACAAATATTTATGTTTTTATTTTTTACATGTAGGTAATAGATCAATTGTTCATTTAAAGCAGATAAATTAGAAATTGAGCTACAACTTTTTTTTATACAGGTGGTTTTGCTTAGGCGGGCGGTCTTGCCCCGCTTACCCTTACTTCTGTTGTAAGAAAATATTCGGGTATGTCGATCACAGACGGTGGTAGCACAGACAAACAGACATAACACTCGTTTTCCATTCTTCGTACCGAATATACCGTCATTTCAAATTTGAGCTTAGTTGGGAATGTCTCCGTTTTGGTCAAAGTGGCGCTTTTTGACGAAAGAAGGGGAATTCCCCATAAAAAATACTTGCTACTTCGAGGGATACCCATATTGCTATTTGGGGAATGTCGATCATAGATGGTGCTAGTGTTCAGGCTAAATGTGAGATACGATAATTTTTGTTGATTTTTTTTTTCAAGAGTTATGTCTATTTGTCTGTGGTGGTAGTGTGCACCCAGAATGTGTGTGATGATATTTCTTGTTGAATTTTTTTCGTTCTTCTATTTATCTGTGGTTCGTTTTAGGCCTGGAACTCCATATGTCACAGCACTAACCACAAAGTTTCTATTCTGAATATTATTAAATTGCTTAGCTTAATGCGGTAAAATATGTCTTGTCTTATAGCAAACTTCTATTGGGAGTTTTGATGATGACACTAAGTAATACAATAGCACAGACAAACAGACATAACATTCGTTTGCCATTCTTCGTACCGATTATACCGTCATTTCAAATTTGGGTTTAGTTGGGAATGTCTCCGTTTTGGTCAAAGTGGCGCTTTTTGATGAAAGAAGGGGAATTCCCCATAAAAAATACTTGTTACTTCAAGGGATACCCATGTTTCTATTTGATATTTGGGAATGTCGATCATAGATGGTGCTAATGTTCAGACTAAATGTGAGGTACAATAGTTTTTGTTGATTTTTCTTCCAAGAGTTATGTCTGTTTGTCTGTGACAATAGTACAAGTGGTTGTTTCATGCGATATAGAAACTTATATGCTGCCACGAAAAGTTACAAACAGTGCTTCGAAAGCAGTAGTCATAACACGGACAGCAAGTATCTACAAAGATTTATATGCAGGAATTCAAAAAAACCATTCTGCCAGAGAATGATAACGAATCATGGATTTCACTGAAGGGTAACAAATCAAAGAAATAATGCATAAATTTCCATAAGTACGTTTATCATTACCAGTACGATTACCTTCACTGTATGCGAATGGTTGGATATGAATCATAGGCCTTCGAATCAGGTGTTATTACAGCTAACTCTCGCAGGATGGGCAACCGGAAACTGAGCTATGCTTTAGTTTAGCTATCGTTCTCATACTTGAGAAGTGCTCCAATCAGCTATGTGAAGAATTCAATAGTTTGAATTAAATTTAATTTACTACGTCATCAGTTGATACTGTATAGTCTGAAATGGTTCTTATCTATGCTAACTATGAAATGATCTCTGGTTATATGAAAATCGAAAGCTTGTATATTATTTAATAGGCAAAAACATTTCTTAAGCGGATGGTGTCGTCCAAACACAGTTTACTGGCTCACAGTAAAAATTAATAGATGTGGCTGGGATCGACGCGCTGGGATGAAAAAAGTATGGAAAAAGTCTGTGCCTAAGGGCACCACCCAGTCAGCATTTTCATATGTATAATTAGATTGCAAATAAGAGTTACATAGTGATATGTATCCAACAAAATCGTATTCGACGCGCAAAAGCCGCCTATCCGTACCATTTTGGAGGCGATATACGCACTGAGGAATAATCTTGAGCGATACATTTATATAGGTATTTCAATACGATAAGATCCGATTAAGCGCGACAAGCTTCATACAGCTATACGATTTTGAGCTGAAAATCGTATGTTTGTCAGCTACTAGCATTATAAACGATAGAATATCAACTTGTGTGCACTTTATAAGTCTTTATTTACGAATACGAGTTTGTTAAGAGATATTTACGATAATTTTCGTACATTGATATACGAGTTGATGTTGGCTGGGCAATCCAGGGCCGACTACCAATGCAAATACAAATCGATAATGCTGAACATTTTTAAATTTTCAAAGGTTTGTACAGTGATGGTAAAACTTTAAATCTCAAAAAACATCAAAAATCAAAATTAACTGTGAATCATGTCAACTTGATCCTATGCAGAAAAACTCACGCGTGAGTTTTTCTGTTTTCATAATAAGGCATTCTAGGCATTCTCTCGTGTGATATAAAGAAACTGACTAAAGAACTGACATAGGAACTCATATTCCATTCGTCGAAACCAAGTGCGCATGAATCTCGATGAAACCTTCTGAATCTGTTGCTCGAAAACTTGCGGAGTATCAGTCGATGAACGCGACTGAAAATAATGACTGTAAGCAAACGGCAACAAATATCATCGTATCATCACGAAATCGATCCGTGCTGCCTAACGAAAACACCAGGCAATCAAATTTGTATCGTACAGTTCATAAAATCGCCTAAATGTTGAGCTCGAAAAAATATTGTTCGAACTTTTCCTAGCAACTTTGAACAGAGTCACGCACAACAATCATCGTTGAGCAAATCAGGTTTAATGATGACAGGAGGCCGTGAGTGACTGAGCTCCAGTGTCTTTTCTTTAGTCAGTTTCTTTAGTGTGATACGTAGCTGTGAGTGAGCGTGAGAGAATAAATCTCTAAATAAATTGCAAAGTTAAACTAAAACACACATTTAAATTACATAGGGGCCATGTAAGTCTCTTTGTAGCGCTAGTAGAATGTATCCATGTATGTAATAATAAGATTCTTCATGTATACAAGCTACATACGTTACGTTTATCAAAGTAGTAATATCACAGACTAACAGACGTAACACTGAAGCCTCATTCCATCGCCAATAAAAACGATCATTTCAAATGTTCACTTAAGCCAAGACTCAAACAACAGTCGCTGCGCGAGAACGCCGCTCGCTTGCACTGGCGCTGTTGTCAGATAATATACAAGTAAATTTATAGCATTGCTAAATTTATAGCAAGCTGTTTTGCGTAGCGCGAAGACTGCGCCAGGTGATGCTAGTGTTTCTTCCAAGTTTTAGGGGTGTCATTGAAACGATGTTTTGTTAAAAAATTTGTTCGAAGTGTTACGTCTGTTAGTCTGTGGTAATATTGTATACATTCAATCCTCAACCGATTTTGGAGTTATATCCATGAATTGATTAAATCTATTTTATTAAAACGATACCAAGTCACACCAAACCAAACAGCAAATAAATTTTTATGATCTGTTTCTACGTTGAATGGTGCTTTTCCTCTGGTAATCGGTAGACGGTACGCGCGAGTTTTCAAAAAGTCGAAAATTTTGCGCCACTTTTCTGCGGCATACAAAAGAACATTGATAATAAAGCATTTACAACCTGCAGACGTTTTGGAAGTTGCAAAAAGTGCTGCCCGTGACCAGAAAACTTATTTCCATGTTGGTGGTCCGCAACGACGAAAAATTCAACTTTTCCCTCGTTGCCTGTGTTATTATGGTATTAACTGGGCAAGAAAATATAATAAACTCTTCAATCGTTGTGTGGCCCTTAAAAGGACCGATTGTTTGATCATCATAACTCCAGCTTGCAATAAACTTGCACTAACGCACTTAATGTAATTCTCTGTTCGGTATATTGGAGTACCGATAACCGCAAACCAGGCACGACTTGTTGCAACGGACCAACCGGAAAGCCTCAGCTGCAATGCGATCGACGAAGTCGTTCGTGTATGGTCCTGAGTCACGATAAAATACCACTCCAAGTGGCCAGCTGCAAGTGACGTGGGATGATTCTGATCGTTTCGTTGTCGCGAGCAGCATGTTTCCTGCCAATTCCAAAACGTCAGCAGCCAGATATTTCATCACGGCAGCGAAACGAGTACTCCAGCATACTTTCCTTTCCTCAGCATCCGATGAACACGACCGACCGGGAACTGCAGACGTGCACGACTGCGTCCCCGCCCGTGTTACCGTTGGTAGTACATCTCAATAAAGCATTTTCAAGCCAATTAGCAATCAACGAAAAGGCGTAGGATTCCTTTTAATTTTTTTGTAACTTCGTTATAGTAGAATTAAATGGAAATTTCCATCAATTTTCTCGTTGATTGCTGAATTGCACCAAGACTTCGATAATAATTGGAAATTATTCCAACCAATCACAAAGCGACAATTTCTAGTACGACCGAGTTAGAACTATTTTCAACTTTTTAAATGACGCGCATTGAAAATTACTAGTTTTCTATATTTTCAATATTTTCCAAATCGATTTTTCGATCAATTGGTGTAAATATTTTGGAAATCTATTGAAAATTAACTGAATTATAAGCCGATGCGTGAAAACGCGTTTCTACTTTGATGACGTCATTTCCAACAACCAATCACGAAGCGAGAATTCTGGTACAACATAGGTTCATTATTTTCAATTTTTCAATAATTCAACATCAAGAATCCATACTTTTCTTCATTTGGGACAATTCTTAGAAGATTATCCGATCGATTGGTGTAAGAATATCGAAAGTCGATCGGGAAACCACTAAGCTAGTAGCGTTCAAAACCTGACCACTTTTCGAGAAAGATTTTTTGGAATGACACCCTATCCCAAACCTTGCCGTAAGACGTAGTCCTACGTCAAAGAATTGCGCGTTGAAGTTAACTATTACTCATAGCCTTGTAGTAGTGAGACAATTCTGTACTATTTTCATATTAACTCAAAGCTGGCAGTCATTTGAATAACCTTCCCGAAGACCACAACTTTCTAAATAGTCAACAGTGCAAGATACAGTCTGTATAAAATTATTACATATACACTAGCGCCATTTAGGAAGACAATTCTGCGCTATTTTCCATATCACCTTGAAGTACGGTCAGGATCACAACTTATTCCATGTTGGAACTAATTAAGTTAATTCCTATATGCTACATAGACTCCAATAAGGACGTTCGACCGCCTTAATGGAATCACTCGAGACGAGACCATCCTTATTGGAAACGTTCTTGTTCAAAACTGCATATACGGTTACTTTCAGAAAACCGAAAGCTGCCATCTTTGATTCCAAAATGGCACCAGAACACAATATTCCATACCCAGTCGTCTCTTTACACATCGCATGGATATAGACCACTACATTGCGGAACGTTTTGGGGATTTCAGGTACATTTTATATGAAATCAAAGTGGTCTATGTACATTGGTGTGAATAAATCGCATATTTTGACAAAAGTTGGGATTATTATGTATTCTCATATATCACTTGGTTTGGTGAAAACAATTGTATAGAATTTATTATAGAGTTTTTTAGACAATTGCGTCTCCTGTAAAATTAACTAAATGGTCAATAGACCACTATAATTCGGAACGGCTCATATATATAGAAGATCGATATAATCGGTTGAAGAGGAGAAGTCAATGCGTTTTTTTCTTCAACGGTTTACTTTCAGGACATCAACTTTGTCTAGATTTAATGTTCTACTGATAAGATCGATCTAAGGGTAGGGATGATTGAAAGGATAGTTTTACACTTTTACAAACTTGTTTACTTTCAGGACATCGAATTCGTCTAGGTTCAATGTTTAACTAATAACATCGATCAAAGAAGTTTCGAATTTTCATAAAATTGTTTACCTTCAGGACTTCAATTTGGTCAAGGTTTACTGGTAATCAATAATTCCCGTCCTGTAGAAAAGCAAAAATTCGGTCACTCTTATTAGAATCGAAGTAAACGAAACCGCAGATGTATAAGATTGTCGTACCGGACCTGGGAAGCAAGAGTGCTTCCATGTAATTGGTTGATTCATTCGTTTTTAACAATTACTATTTGTTTTTTTTTTTTCAAATGTATCAATTTTCCGAAAAATTTCTAATCGATTAATGCAAATATTTTTAAAATCCATTGAAACCTGGCTGATTTATAAGCGCGCAAATCATAACCACTTTTCGTTACCTGATCCTTTCTTGAACTTCTTAAGTGCTTTAAATACAAATCAGTGTCGTAATCTTTTTCTTAACTTTTAAATCAGCGGTTCGGCTTACGCTGTGTACCTTGCTGCAAAACCTGGACATTATCAGGTGCTGGATGTACAACAGGCATTTGCTGCGAAACGGTTACAGATGGATCTTAAGAATTAAGCTCAAGCGGGTCAACATACTACACTTGCACTTCTGGAGTATCAATGACTGTACCCATCACCGATCACCGAACCTAGTTGGTGATTATTAAAATTTGTGTTTGTTACTTCCGACGGTGCCGGCGTTTCCGATATCGAGACGTTGAATCTATCGAGCAGGGAAGGATAGTCCGTGAATTGAGATGGCATAACTACGCTAGCCAAATCATCTAAAATTGATTCTTTGGTATCAATTGCATGATAGTTGCACTGTCGGGCGCTGGCAAATCCGTCATGGTACCTTTCGACAGTGGCGGTGTTTCATCCAGTATCGAGATATTGAATCCATCGAGCTCGGAAGAATAATCTGTTTGTTGAGATGGTATAGTAGGCGACATGGTGACTTCTGTGCTAACGGGCGTCGCTTTCGATCTTCCGAAATTGCTAAAGAAGATCCGAATGTCCATAATGCAGTGTTTTAATATCAATATCATAATAACTCGATCTTCACAGGGTAAAACTTGAGAAACGTATATTCTGCCGCTACTCGCATAACAGTCCCATTTATATGGGAAACTTCGTAGAAAATGGAACTGTTACGCGAGTAGTGACAGTGCTGGCCTATGCTATTTTCTCTTCCTTAAATGGTGAGTTATTAGGTCGCTCGTCGATGGGAATTCATATATCACAAACACTTCTAAGAAACGCGGCGGAGAATTGTTCGATACGAGAAACTGCTTTAATACGATCAACGGAACCGGACCGAACCAACTCCTGTTACGTGCAGCGACACGAAGGGAAACCTAATTACCGAAAGATCAGAAGTGGCTAGGCGTTGGAAACATTATTTCGATGTATTGTTGAATGGTGAATAAGATGGAGCTTGATGGACAAGCTGTGGATCCACCAACTTTGACCAAGCAGCATCCCCGCCGAATTTTTGAAAATCGGGAGCGAACGGCTGTATTGAGCAAACCATCAGATTCTACTAAAGGTATACATCGAAAAAAAGCGAGTGTCACGAAAACTGAAAGATTTTGAGCGCTAATAGCTTAGCGGTTTCCAGATCGATTTCAAGTATTTTTACGCCAGTCGATCGGAAAATTTTCCACGCATCCACACCAATAATGAAACATATTGATTTCAAAGTACGCACTATTGAAAAATTGAAAATAGTGAAGCATTGTTCTACAGGAAATCCTCGTTTCGTGATTGGTTGGAAGATTCTTTATGATAATATAAACCTATACCAATTTGATATTTGTGCTTGGGAAGTAAGCCAAAATATGTGACAACTGACAAAGCTTCCTCGTCTCAACAAGACATCTTAACACCGCGATTAAACCTAGACCATTTTGATGTCCTCGCTTGGGAAATACGCTAGAGAGCTACAAAACTCCCATGTGTCAACAAATTACTTCCAAATGAAATTAAACCTAGTCCAGTTTGATGTCTGTGCTAGGGAAGTGTGCCAGAAAAAGTGAATAAAGTCCACTGCCTCAACAGATTGCAAATTCTTTACGGTGAGACGTTTAAAACTAGGCGAATTTGATATCTGTGTTGGAAAAGTGCGCTACAGCTGTAGTGTTCGGTTATTATTTAATTCTGTATGGATGCGCAAGTTTGCGTTGCATTCGCAATGACGGCACCGCACGACCTCTTTTCCACTTACAGAACTGCCCGCAGCTGAATGCGTGAAAATTATTTCCGACATATTTCTGTCTTTTGCACTCTTTAACAAATCGCTATTCCGCTTCACGCATACTCGAAACTAATGTAGGTGTCTCCACTGCGGCGCCGTCATAGCGAATTGTATGCTAAGCAAAACAAAGCAAAGCCTAGGTGCTACATTCCGTTGTCGAAACTTGACCTGTTTTTAAACGACAGACTTCGCAGCCTTGCGTGTCTTGTAAACAAACCCTCTGATTTTGACGTAGGACTACGTATTTGTTTACTATACTGGGACTGGGTAGCACTTTGTGAAAACGAAAATAGAAGCGTAACGTTCGAATGAAAGATTTTAAATGCTTATAACTCCTAAACTACTGAACGAAACTGAACAATTTATATGTCGTTGGATAGATAAAATGACCAGTAATTTTATGGGGGGGAGAGCAATTTTAAGACGGGTGTAAAATGGGGGGCTCATATTCAAATGAAACACAAATTTCCTCAAAACTAGAGAACTAATCAAGCAAATGTAACCAAATTCGGCATGTGGGGTTTTCAGAAGGCAGGATTTTTTTTCTATGGTATACTAAAACCCCTTCCTCTTCTAAGAGGGGGGATCCCATACAAATGAAATACAAATTTCTTCATAACTCGAGAACCAATCAAGTAAATGGAACCAAATTTGGCACGCGGGGGTTTTTGGAGGCATGAATTTATTTTATAATGGTTTGAGACCCCTCACCCCTATGGTAGGAGGATAAGGAATCTCATACAAATAAAATAGAAATTTTGGCGTATGTGCTGTATTTTCTGCTAAGTAACAAACGGTAAACTGTGAAAGTAAACTAGCAAAACCTACTCGAAGCAAAAGACAGTGAATCGACGTCGTTAACTTACGTGCCTGTTGCCATTCATGTCAAAAGAGAAGGACATTCGAATGGCATGTCATATTTGCGATGAACGTGCTTTGGCTTTAATGTTATTTGTAACCAATGACCCTTTTAAAGACCACAAGCGAGTTAAAGTAAGATTATTAAAACATGTTAAGCTACGCATAATCATATTTAATACAATACTCTGTGGGCTGGTCATTGATTACTATTAGAACCTTTATGATGCACACAAGTGATTTTTAAAAGAAATCTCTATGTCTCAATGGTTGCAGGCGTTGTACTTATGAAACCCCGTCCACGGATTCCACCATTGCCTTCAATGAAGAACTGAATCTGAATATTTCGCTCTTCTCTTTTAAACATGCAATTAAACAATGGCACTTACAGATTCTTATAAACATACATATGTTAGAAATGCAGTTTACATTAGTCTTTGATCTAATGATCTGATATAGTCCTACGTCACCCTTTCGTGCAACCCTTATGACTGTATACCTTGTAGTTTTTTTTTCTACAATTCGTGTTATGCTGTTCCCTGCAAGGAAAGTTAAGGTTTGTGATGACACTGGGGTAAATAGATATTTATTTTTTTGTTTAATTCCTTTCTATAATATGCATCTCCTACACCATTGATAGCTCAAAATCAAGCGTCAGGATAGGAGGAGAGACATCGGACTGGTTTGTAATGTTAGATGGTTTGAAGCAAAGAGACAGACAATCGAATTTGCTGTTCAACATTGAATTGGAAGGTGCTATTCGAAGAGAAGGTGTGCATAGAAGCACTCCTATGGCTTGCGGACGACATCGATATCATTGGTGTTAGTCGTAGAGTTGTGGAAGGACGCTGCGAGGGTAGGGTCTATCCTAAATTCTACCATAACAAAGTATATTGTGGCTGGTAGAGAGCGCGGTAGCCCTTCGGGTGTTGGAACTGCGATGGTGATACTTTTTAAGTGGTCGACGGATTTGTTTACCTTGGTACGTTTTTTGGCGGCATATTAGAAGGAATGTGGGCCAGGTGTATGAACCATAAAATATATCTATACCTATAAAGAAGGATTTCTGTCTGTCTGTCTGTCTGTCTGTCTGTCCGTATGTTCCTTATAGAATCGAAAGCTACTGAACCAATCGGCATGGAAATATGCATGTTGAGGTTTTTTGGGGCCAGGAAAGGTTTTAGTGATGGTTAGAAACCCCTCCCCCCACTAAGAGGGGGGGCTCCCATACAAATGAAACACAAATTTCTGCATAACTCGACAACTAATCAAGCAAATAGAACAAAATTTGGCATGTGGGTGTTTTCGGTGACAAGAATTTATTCTATGGTAAATTGAGACCCCTCCCCTCTTTATAAGGGGAATTATAACTCCTCTCCTCTTTAAAAGGGGGGGCTTCCATACAAATTTCCTCATAACTCGAGAACTAATCAAGCAAATGGAACCAAATTTGGCATGTGAAGGTTTTCGAGGGCAAGAATATTTTCTATAGTAAATTGGGACCCCTCTCAACTTTAAGAGGGGGGGCTCCTGTACCAAAGAAACATAATTTTCCTCATAACTCGAGAAGTAATTAAGCAAATGGAACCAAATTTGGCATGTGGGTGTTTTTGGAGACAAAAATTTTTTCTATGATGCATTGGGACCCCTTCCCGTTTTAGGAGGGGGGGATCCTATACACATGAAATACAAATTTCCTCATAACTGAAGAACCAATCAAGCAAATGGAACAAAATTTGGCATGTGAAAGTTTTCGAGGGCAAGAATATTTTCTATGGTAAATAAGGACCCGTCCCCATTTTAAGAGGGAGGGCTCCTATACAAACGAAATACAAATTTCCTCATAACTCGAGAACTAATCAAGCAAATGGAACAAAATTTGGCACGTGGGTGTTTTTGGAGACAAAATTTTTTTTATGATGAATTGGGACTCCTCCCCACTTTAGGAAGGGGGGCTCCTATACAAATGAAATGCAAATTTCCTCATAACTCGAGAATTAATCGAGCAAATGGAACCAAATTCGGCATGTGAAAGTTTTCTAGGGCATGAATATTTTCTATGGTGAATTAGAACCCCTCCCCACTTTAAGAGGGGGGGCTCCTATACAAACGAAATACAAATTTCCTCATAACTCGAGAACTAATCAAGCAAATGGAACCAAATTTGACACGTGGGCGTTTTTGGAGACAAAAATTTTTTCTATGATGAACTGGGACCCCTCCTCACTTTAGGATGGGGGGCTCCTATACAATTGAAATACAAATTTCCTCATAACTCGAGAAATAATCAAGCAAATGGAACCAAATTTGACATGTAAGTGGTTTTTGACGCAAGATTTTTTTCTATGGTGAATTGAGACCCCTCTCTTCTTTAGAAAGCGAGTTATGGCCCATCTCCCCTTTAAGAGGGTGGGCTTCCATACAAATGAAATGCAAATTTCCTCTTATCTCGAGAACTAATCAATCAAATGAAACCAAATTTGGCATGTGGGAGTTTTAGATGGCAGAAATTTTTTCTATGGTGAATTACGACCCCTTCCCCTTTTAAGAGGGGAGCTCCCATACAAATGAAATTCAAATTTCCTTATAACTTGAGAACTAATCAAGCAAATGGAACCAAATTTGGCATGTGGAGTCAGATTTTGGAGTCTTGAATTTATTTTACGATAGTTAGAGACCTCTCACCCCTGTGGTAGGAAGATATGGACTCTCATACAAATAAAACAGAAATTTTTGCGAAACTCAAAAACTAATCGAACTCGAAAAATTCGAGACTCTTCCATAAAACATTAGTCAATACAAGACCACAAAAACTATCTATAGTAACACTAGATCATTCAGGACGAGACGGTCGCGAGTGTTGCCGGTGACCCGCCGTCGGAAGCGCCGCCCACTGGGGGGTTTGCAAAACTCGAGATTGTGACAAAGATCATCCGAGATTCATGATTTATGTACAACACAGGTTAATTTGTGGCAATACGAAGTTTGTCGGGCCAGCTAGTTAATAATATAAAGAAGCGGATATTGTGAGGTGACTAAAGCTGGGCAGGCTGCAATTGGCTGGTCACGTAGCAAGGATGCCAGCTGGGAGACCAGCTAAAACAATATTCAGCCGAGAACCCGACAGAAGTCGATGACTTCGATGCAGACCCCGTAGCCGTTTGACGAGGTTGTGGTTGCCGCTGTTGGCGTGGTTGCCGAAACAGCGGGCGTTAGGGGCGATTGAGGAGCGGCAGCCCGTAACCGAGAAACGTAGAGGCGGCTCCTGAATTCGGAACGGATTCGATAAACGGATTGTCATTGAAAAAGTAAATGTAAAGTAAATGTTGAGAGCTCCATTTGTCATTACACTTTGACTTGATGTATGATTGTCTTTCAATCAGCATGTGGAATGTTAGTTAAAAATTGTGGTTGCCAAAGATTATCAATTGTTATTATCATATTCTGTAGCCTGCAAGTTGGCATTTGCACTGCTTTTCAATTATTTTTATACTTGATAGCAAGACAGACTCCACTCTTAAAATTTCATCATTACATCACATGCTCGAATGTTCCATCTGTCACGGTTAGTGATATCCGCAATTTTCAATTATTCGATTACCGATTAATCGGTGAGCGTTGTCTGCAATAATCGATTAATACAACTATTCGTGCTAGTAGTGTTCGATTTAAAATTTTCGAATATTTCTTCGATTAATCGAACGATTATGAACGATTAACGAGCTTTATTCGGGGATTATTCGTACCAGTGATGGAAAAAAAATCGCTTCTAGTGATCAAGATCTACTACTTGTAAGCGACAAACATTTTCCGCACAGATTATGACACACCTTATGTCAGATCATGTTCATTGCATGATTGCGTTGAGAAATATAACAGATACAGACGATTGGATGTGTGCATCATATGAATCACAATAAAAACACAATGTGTGATCTTTTTTCTCGTAGCTAGGTAAGATGTAACACTGTGATCGACTGCTGAGACTGTTTAAGGCGACACCGAAAGTGGCTAACGTTATTGTGTTAGAGCGACAAATACTGTACTGTACATATCATGTGTTCGTTAAAAACCTAAACATTTATTTGAATGTTGCATTAGTATTGGTAATATATGTCAAATGGGTAGAGCTTGCAAACATAAACACAGCTGATCCGCAGCCAACCGCACCGACTACGAACATCCCGAAATATGGTTTATTTTCTTTACCAAGACATTCCGATTCATCTAATATTTGCAGCAGCAACTGAAAAATGCATTGGATCAACAGGATGGCTAATTTCGTTTGCATTGAAGGCGAGTTTTTGATTGCTGGTCAGCTGTTCTAGTTTGTTTACTTTCTCTAAGCTAATGCGATGCGGTAAAAGCAGAAAGCTCTTTAAAAGTTCCTTGATGTGGCGAAACTTTGAGCCCGTGGTGCTGTTTTTTCGGAAAGCGCTAGGGCAACGAAATATGTGCGCAACCAAATATCTATTAACTATTACCAGATTATACGTTTTATGAACACGTGATGATCTATATGATCCGTTGAATTTATTTTCCATTAGCAATTATATTTTGCTGAGCGTTTGTTGATATATAGCGAGTCGATAA
The DNA here is from genome assembly GCF_943734655.1 of Sabethes cyaneus. Classification (NCBI taxonomy): domain Eukaryota; kingdom Metazoa; phylum Arthropoda; class Insecta; order Diptera; family Culicidae; genus Sabethes; species Sabethes cyaneus. The sequence goes on along the minus strand of NC_071353.1, from coordinate 44,927,370 downwards.
ATGGAATGACAAGGTTTTGGAAATTATAACACCACTGGAAGCACTGATTACGTGCTCTGCCAATACAGATGCATTTTTAAGGCACAAAACAATACATGCATCGAACGGTAGCCCATTATCCAGCCATCTTTAAGCCATTCGGTTTTCCCTTAAAGAACAAAATCTTGTGATCAACGCTAAAGATTCACTGTTTGTCATGACCTGTACGGATCGTGATCTGTGCATGTGGTGATAACTTACAGCTTTTATCAAAATCACTGATCTTCCATCCCTGATTCGTACTCATTGAACTATTCGATTAATAAACCTACTCGTGCTGGCAGTATTCGAATTAAAATTATTCGAATATTCCTTGTGTTATTCGATTAGTTGAATTAATCGAACGATTAACGGACATCACTAGTCACGGTTTCATAGAAGACCTCAGTTGCTAAAAAAATTAGATTTAATCGTTATAATCGACTAAAAGGAAGGGATGGTACTGGTTTACTTAGGAACAGTTTTACACTTTTACAAATTGATTTACTTTCACGACATCAACATGGTCGAGGCTTAATGGAAATAAATGCTGCCTGACCAGTTGGGACGGGAGGATTCGGTCACTTTTTTTTAGAAAAAAAAGTAAACGAAATTGCAGGTGTGTAAACGTAGTTCTACCTTAAAATTGAATGATCAACAGTATCAGGGTGTCCCGTTTTGTGTAACAATAGGGAAGGAAGGCTGCTTTCCAGAATCCGACAACGTCATCTTTAATTCCAAATCGTCACTCAACAATGAGACAACGCAGTCTTGATTTCATCTAAAGCAGCCCTGCTTTTCTTCAAAACTGACTTCAATCCGCGACGATAAAGCGAGTTTTACTTCAACATGACGAAGTATCATTTGTAATTTTCTATCAAATACTCTACTACATAGCAACCTTCAATGCAGATTAATTAAGTAACATTTTCTTCAATGTAAAATTTCTTTTAATTATTCCAGTTAACATAGAAAAATCGTGCCTGACTTCAATTTACGCTTGCATAAAAACTTCTGTGCAACAAAAGAAACAAATCGCTTCATGTATGCAGCGACGGTAAAAGAAAGTCAGTCTTATTTATTTTTGTCGACGATGTCCTGCCTGCCCTGCAGGTCCTGCTGCTTCCCGATGAGTTGGAAGAGGCCAAGTGTTTAGAATAACATTTCCATGTACTGCTAACCGGCGAAGGAAATAAAATCGTTGATAAAAAAATGGCGTACAAGCTGTGTATCCATCAGCCTTGAACAAGGTGAAGAAAATTTTTCCAACAAACACTGAAGAGTAAAAAACACCATAAGGAAACAGTATTTGTCAAGAACAACTTTTTGTCGCTGATGAAAAAGTCAACTACGATGGATTTAGAAAGGATCGTCGTGAACCCGGATGAGTTTCTTAGAAGTGAGCAAAGCAAAAACGGAGATATTTTATGCCATTCCAACCTAAAAGAAACAGCAACTTTGCAGCTTATTTACTTTAATTTTCATTAAAAGAACCGAATAACATTTACTCGATAAAAATATTACTCACAAGTGGCATTTAGACAGCTTTTTCCAGCAACTCCAAATAAGACTTTCTTAGCATCTCCTGGATTTCCCTTTTTTTTGGTTCCCCGATTCTAAAAGCCTATTACAACTGAATAGAACGTCAAATCCACCAAGAAGCGGAATGTATACCACCTTGCTTTAACCGGAGTTTCATAATATCTGGGACAAAGTCTTTAACCAATTAATGAACGGTTTCCCACACAACGGAGCTCCGGACGTTTGTTTTTCGAGCCACGCGCATAGATGAGATGATCACCCGAAATTGACGCAATTTTCAGACCGAACCGAGCCAAAACGCATCTGCGGGGTCTGTTTTCATTGGTATTTTCCGTTCCCTGGCTTTTCCTTTCTTTCGTGCTCGGCCAATGTGGAAGCAACATCGTGAATAGTACTGCAAACCAAAATGGCCAAACTTGCGCTGCTCGTCGTCAGGGGACAGCTTGTGGCAGCTGTTGTCGTTGGAAACAAAGGAAAATATTCTTCGCGCTTCCCGGGCTTGTGTCTGCAAGCTGAAGACTTAACTACAACACACGTACAAAAACGAATTAGAAATCAATTTTTGCGGTTGATTTTCCACTTTCAATGTGACCAGATTTGGCATTTCTTTCTTTTCACCGCGAATTCAACTGGAAAATTTGTTTCGATCTGATTCTTAAGCTTCAGTGCCGCTGCAACGGGTAAAGAAACGGTTGTCCTTTTATGTGTATAAATGCACTGCTCCCGGGCTTTTCACGTCCAGTTGTGAGTTGTGGATTGCGTTGGAACAGATTCGGTGCTGAAACTTGCTTGCTCGGAACGTCAAGCTTGAAACAGCAATCAAACAGTAGTTAATGAAAATTTGTCTCAGTGGGAGCTGCTGTCTTCTCGGTGTTCATAATTAAGTGATACAATGGGAAAACACTGTGCACGGGTGATGCTTGCTGTCACGTGGGTGGCCCTTGTGGGGTGTTTTGATGTGACACTGGCTTTCAAGGACTGTGTCGAGGCTGATAGTCCCCTGTCGTGCTACGGAGCTAAAATGTTTCGTAACGTAATGAAGCGGTTGACGCGAGAAAAATCCCTTCGGCTTACGCCAGGAGTGGAAGTGATAGCAGTTGGCGGGGACAACAATGAGGAACAGCAGCGGTCTATCAACGAGATCGGCGACGAACGGGAAGGAATATTCGATAGAATTGGCCGATATTTAACCACTCATGAACTTAAAATTAACGTGGGTGAAATACTGCGAAGAGGTGACATTCAGGATGTGGTTCGGTCGGTGTTCGGCACTGTTCAGCGAGAGCTGCTAGCGAATATTGAAGGTATCTGGAATGGTGATAAAGTGAAATTAATTAAAAATAAATAAATAAGTTCTGAAGAGTGTTTCGAAGCACCGAAAAACAGCGCTTTAGCTCTAATCAACTGAAGCACTCTTCAAACGTTTCTCAACAAGTTTGTTGAAGTTATTATTGCAAAAAAGAATGTGTCATTAAGTTCTTCATTGGTATCAGTTTGTGTGTAAAATATTCAAGCTGTTCATAAAACAGTTCATTGATTGGATTCTAAAATCGTGTTTTAGAAAACACGGCCTTATCCTTGGTAATTTAAGTACAAATTTGATTCTAAAACATGCAACGTAAAGTGAAATAAAACCTTTAGATAAATGTCTATCTAAGGTATGTAATAAACATTGCTATTTATATAGCTTGTCCAACAATGAGCTGGTGATGTTGAGCAGTTGACTAAAGTTACACTTCGTTATTGATTCAAGATACGAAAATTGCATCACAAATCGGCTGAAACAAAGGACGAAGGAGATCGTGTGTGCCTTTCCCATTGTACTTTATATAAAACTAGCTGACCCGACAAACTTCGTATTGCCACAAATTAACCAGTGTTGTACATAAATCATGAATCTCGGATGATCTTTGTCACAATTTCGAGTTTTGCAAGCCCCCCAGTGGGCGGCGCTTCCGACGGCGGGTCACCGGCAACACTCGCGACCGTCTCGTCCTGAATGATCTAGTGTTACTATAGATAGTTTTTGTGGTCTTGTTATTGACTAATGTTTTATGGAAGAGTCTCGAATTTCTCGAGTTCGATTAGTTTTTGAGTTTCGCAAAAATTTCTGTTTTATTTGTATGAGGGTCCCCCTACCACAGGGGTGAGAGGTCTCTAACCATCATAAAATAAATTCAAGACTCCAAAATCTCCCACATGCCAAATTTGATTCCATTTGCTTGATTAGTTCTCAAGTTATGCAGAAATTTGTATTTCATTTGTATGGGAGCCCCCCTCCTAAAAGCGAAAGGGGTCGTAATTCACCATAGAAAAAAATTCTGCCAACTAAAACTCCCACATGTCAAATTTGGGTCCATTTGCTTGATTAGTTCTCGAGTTATGAGGAAATTTGTTTTTCATTTGCATAAGAGCCCCCCCTCCTAAAGTGGGGAGGGGTCGTAATTCACCATAGAAAATATTCTTGCCTACAAAAACCTTCACATGCCAAATTTAGTTCCATTTCCTTGATTATTTCTCGAGTTATAAGGAAATTTGTATTTCGTTTGTATAGGAGCCCCCCCCCCCCTCCTAAAGTGGGAAGGGGTCCCAATTCATCATAGAAAAAAAATTTGTCTCCAAAAGCACCCACGTGCCAAATTTGGTCCCATTTGCTTGATTAGTTCTCGAGTTATGAGGAAATTTGTATTTCGTTTGTATAGAATCCCCCCCTCTTAAAGTGGGGAAAGGTCCTAAATCACCATAGAAAATATGTTTGCCCTCGTAAACTTTCACATGCCAAATTTTGTTCCATTTGCTTGATTAGTTCTCGAGTTATGAGGAAATTTGAATTTCATTTGTATAGGATCCCCCCTCCTAAAACGGGGAGGGGTCCCAATTCATCATAGAAACAATTTTTGTCTCCAAAAACACCCACATGCCAAACTTGGTTCCACTTGCTTGATTAGTTCTCGAGTTATGAGGAAATTTGTATTTCTTTGGTACAGGAGCCCCTCTCTTAAAGTGGGGAGGAGTCCTAATTCACTATAAAAAATATTCTTGCCCTCAAAAACCTTCACATGCCAAATTTTGTTCTATTTGCTTGATTAATTCTCGAGTTGTGCAGAAATTTGTGTTTCATTTGTATGGGAGCCCCCCCTCTTAGTGGAGGGAGGGGTCTCTAACCATCATTGAAACCTTTCCTGGCCCCAAAAAGCTCTACGTGCAAATTTTCACGCCGATTGGTTCAGTAGTTTTCGATTCTATAAGGAACATACGGACAGACAGACAGAAATCCTTTTTTATAGGTATAGATATATTTTTTATACAGAGTGTTAGATACCTTAGTGCAACCTAAGAACCACGTTTGACTAAAAAAATCATACTACGCATATGATCAACTCTTAATCGTAACAGAATTATTAAATATTTTTAATTTTTGGCTCTGTTTCCATCAAATTAGCTCTACTAGGTACAAAAAGTATGCTAGCTAGCTCAATTCTGTTGCTTTTATTCGAAGCAGAAAAAAACACACTACACTACACTACACATATACACTGAAAATTGCCAATAAACTTTCTATTTCATAAAATTTAGTTACTTTTCAGAAGCAAAAAATTTTGAAATAAGTTTATCTAAATAAAGTAAAAATAAAAATATGAGGTTAGTCCCGGTGTAGTGGTTAGCATTCACGCCTCTCACGCCGAGGACCCGGGTTCAAATCCCAACTCCGCAGAAGTCACGAATGACCCAAGCTGTTAAAATGACTATAATCTAACAAAAAAATTAAAAAGGGTAAGGGAATAGGGACCCCTTCCCACGCTATACCGGTCTATACACCCGTGAAGCTTGCCTAGGATGTGGCGAAACTGGATAGTGGGCCCTGTCGAAGTTCTATAAAATACCACAGTATTTGAAAGCAGCTACGTCAAAGCGAGTAGTGTCGCTTTAAGCGCAGCCCAGCCTCCCTTCTATCTTCGGGGAAATGAAGATACACCCATAATGGAGATACACCCATTATTGGGATCCGATCGCCCGGAGAGCCCCCCCCCGACTGGAGCTGGCCCTGGAATGGGAAGAAGAGCAAGCGGCCAGCGGTTGGAAGTTGAAATGAAAAAGCGGGCTTCCAATCGAGTTTAACCGAAGAGCAAGCCAAGATCGATAAGATACAGCAACAGGTCCGTAGCGAAATGGACAGGAGGAATGACAGAGCGAGTGATGTGTCGAGATGAATACGGCGACGTGATTCAAACTGAGGTCCACGAATCCGTTGCCCTGGTGGAAGTGTACCCGCACCATTGCCAGAAGATCCACTGCTTGATCAGCAGCTGTTACGAGATTTGGTTTTCCATATGGACGAAGTAGTCGCACGGTTCCGTGATACTGACCCTCTATTGCGGCACAAATTACCAAAACTGCAAGCTGGTAAATGCAATCAACATCCTTAATGGACACGTTTTGCCATTGAATTTCAATGCTGTCCAGTACCTGGAGGATTTGCAGTTGATAGTGTCTTGTGCAGCTGTGGTGGCTGCTAAAAGCTTGGGATTGCGCACACCTCAATGGCAGAAACGGTTGGAGCAAAGAATCTCAAACAACGATTTCCAACTGGCAGAAGAACAGCCAGATTGTGCCGCCATGTAGCTGTGATCATGCAACTTACTGAGCTTCGTCAACTGGGAGCTCACCAGCTAACAGAGAGAATCGATAAACTAATACAGCAGTTAAGCGTTTTATCGCAGCGTCTAAGGCGTTACAATGATTCTGCAAAGCGACGGCAACAGTATAAGATGTTCTGCGATGACGGAAAATCGTTCTACTAGTAAATTAGCAACTAGAATCCAGATTACAAAGATGGCCTACCGGAGACTGGAGATATCACGAATTTTTGGGCCAATATATGAGAGAATCCAGTACAACATCGTGTCGGACAGTCGTGGCTAATGCGAGGAATCTCAGTATGGACTACATTGCCTACAAGCCTCACACGTTCTCGACTAAGGTGTTGGAGATGTATAAAATAGATCCTGTAGTCGTGAGCTTCCCGCAGCATGGGACGAGACAGTGGACTACTACAGAACAACTTAGTGATGGGAAAACTGTGTTGCACTCGAGAACGTTGCGGATTCAAAGAAGTATTTTCTATAGAAGATTCTATCAAATTGATTGTAGAGTAAGCAGCGATATCGGAATGGAGTTTGGGCTTGACAAATGCCGACCAGTAGAGTTTCAGGCAGGGCGGTTGACTAGTTTTGATGGCTATGAGGTCTACGATGAGGAGATGATTAGGGATATGGTTCGTGGCGAATAGTACAAATACGTTGGTTTCAGGCAGCTCAGCAGTATTCGTCACACCGACATTAAGATAGAGCTGCGGGATACATTTTTATGTCGAGTGAACCGTGTCCTAAAGTCTTCAATAACCGTGTCCTCAACGCGGGAAATAAGGTACAAGCGCTGAATACATTTGCCAATTCCCTGTTGACCTCCAGTTTTGGAATAGCGAAGTGGAGCAAACTGACCTAGAAGGGCCACCCTCAATCGGCACTGGAGAGATTTACTTTACCGCGAATAGAAGGGGGTGTAGGAATAGTCGACATTCAAGCACTGCGCGTTGCTCAGGTACGTCAGATGAATGAATATTTTGTAGAATGCGAAACACGACACGAAATATACCGAGCTGTTTGTGCCGCTGATAGGAGCTACAGCGCTTTACATCTGGCGCAACCAGACTACAACCTCAGATGCAATCTGTTGTCGATGGAAGGGAAGATTGCATCTTGGAAGCCGAAAGCAGTACATGGTGCTCATCCATGGTACATGGTGCAAGTATACGGTACAACATTCAAAAAGCAATTATGTTGCGGCTTCGACTGTTTACCATTATCCTAAGATGCCCAACAACTATTCGCAAGCAAGGTAGTAGAAAACCTGCCGAAATTATGGACGCAGAAGGACATCGTTCTCTTTCTCGTTTCTTCAAGAACAAGCCCTCTGGTTTGGCTATCAATTAAGATGCACCAGACGAATGTTTGAAGAAAATCTTGATCCCATTGCTACAAAAACATCATGCAGATGGACAATACGTGTTTTGGGTGGATAGAGCTTCATCGCGTTGCGCCAAAAAAACACAATCGTTCCTGAATACCCATTCGGTCCCATTTGTACCCAAAAACCACGAGGCGAAAAATCTGTTTCAATGCGCCCAATCGATGATTTCTTCGGGATTTTGAGTTCCTTGGTGTACAAAAATAACTGGAGAGCCACGAAATGCAAACAGTTGATTGGTAGAATGACGGCCGTACAACGCTCCTGTTTCGACGTCAAACGAAAGCTTCGTCGAACAGCCGATTACGGACCGATTTCAAATGTACACTAATTTTTTTTCAACAATGGATAATGTATCTTTAATTTCGGTAAATCAGATCTTCTTCATGTATCTTTGTCTTTTTTTAGCAGCTTGAAAAAAAATTCTAAAATTTTAGTTGCCACCCGTTACATGGTCGTAAAAGTTCCTGAATTAAAATTAAATTATATAACAAACCGAACACTTCTGGATTTGTGTTTACACACTTTCAATCGAAAGCTAAGAAAGTTTTGTACTGAAAGTTGTCTTTAGACTTTCTACTTCAAGAGACTTTTCTGAAGCAAAGGGATTAAAATTAGTGTTTCTCAAAGCGTTTTCATTAAATTTATCCTTAAAAATCATAATAAAGTTTATTGCCTTTTTCTACCAATTTAATCTACAATCCGTTCTTTGGAGTCAAACGGCTATCTCTTTTAATTAAATTGCAATTTAATTTTAAACACGTCGTTTTGGGTGTCGAATTAGTATTTGAAAACTGCACGAATTTATGCGTCACGCATAGCAGATCACCGCGTGCAATGAACACGGTCTGACGCGTGTGGAATACAAAACTAAACAAACTTGTTGGGTCTCTCTAGGACGTTTCTGAAAACGATTACAGCATCAAAATGTATTCTCTGGCAGAACTCTGGAAGAACCTTTGCTTTGGCGTCGGTGATTGTTAAGCGACGATTGCCCAGCGGGAGTATGGTTGCAATCTAATGCAAGTGTGTAAACACAAATCTAGAAGTGTTCGGTTTGTTATATAATGATTTTATTTCAGGAACTTGAGCTAGCTAGCACACATTTTGTACCAGAGCTAATGCAAGGCAAACAGAACCGAAAACTAAAAATGTTTAATAACTCTATAACGATTCAGATTTGACCATATGCGTAGAAGAATTTTTTCGTCGAATGTGGTCCTTTATCACCCCTTGAAATATTTGCATATAGTTGCCTAGCACCTTATATACAGATATTTTGTAGAATTTGGATTCTGTTGGATCTGGTCAAGAGAAAAATCATGAATCAGCTTCCGTCAACGTCCATGATTTAATTGCTAATTTTCATTTTATTGTGTGGATGTCACATGTCTCGAGCGTACAGAAATATATGGATTCCTTTACATCTCATATCGTTCCCCATCCAGCTCCAACAATACTGTGACCTACAGATTTCTTACCAGCAACTATTTGCTGTATTGTGGCAGAGTTAATGGTAAACTCCAGTACAAAGCATAAAGCATAAAGCATAAAGCATAAAGCATAAAGCATAAAGCATAAAGCATAAAGCATAAAGCATAAAGCATAAAGCATAAAGCATAAAGCATAAAGCATAAAGCATAAAGCATAAAGCATAAAGCATAAAGCATAAAGCATAAAGCATAAAGCATAAAGCATAAAGCATAAAGCATAAAGCATAAAGCATAAAGCATAAAGCATAAAGCATAAAGCATAAAGCATAAAGCATAAAGCATAAAGCATAAAGTATAAAGCATAAAGCATAAAGCATAAAGCATAAAGCATAAAGCATAGAGCATAAATCATAAAGCATAAAACATGAAGCATAAAGCATAAAGCATAAAACATAAAGCATAAAGCATAAAGCATAAAACATAAAGCATAAAGCATAAAGTATAAGTGTAAAGTATAAGTATAAGTATAAAGTATAAAGTATAAAGTATATAGTATAAAGTATAAAGTATAAAGTATAAAGTATAAAGTATAAAGTATAAAGTATAAAGTATAAAGTATAAAGTATAAAGTATAAAGTATAAAGTATAAAGTATAAAGTATAAAGTATAAAGTATAAAGTATAAAGTATAAAGTATAAAGTATAAAGTATAAAGTATAAAGTATAAAGTATAAAGTATAAAGTATAAAGTATAAAGTATAAAGTATAAAGTATAAAGTATAAAGTATAAAGTATAAAGTATAAAGTATAAAGTATAAAGTAAAAGTAAAAGTATAAAGTATAAAGTATAACGGTGACGCACGAGGAGCGTCCACGTTTACTTTTAGTCAGACTTTGGAATTGCTTTCATCGATATTCTTTTTTAATTATAATTTATAATTTTTGACACAACTGAATAAAGTTATGCTATTTGATTTCAAAAATATATTGAATGCCTTATTACTCTGCATAATAAAATCATTTTATTGATCTTCCAGAGGGCCGCAAAAAGGACAAAGGAGGCTTGGGCGCCGTCATGATGATGGGCGTCATGATGAGTAAACTGCTCGGTGCCATCGGGTTCGGCAGTGTTGCCATGCTTGCGATGAAGGCACTTGGCGTTTCCATCATTGCGCTGGTAATGTCCACCATTATCGGACTTAAGAAGCTCACGGAAGGAAGTGGAGACAGTAAAGGGCGCCAGGATTCGAACATTCGCGTCACCGCGGGTGAGCCGATCCACCGCAATGGTTACGACGATTATGGTGTTGGAAATCGCAAACGGCGACGGCGACGGTCGACGGAGCATCTGCCTTACCGTGGGTGGAGTGAAAATTCGAAATAGTTCAGCTATGCTGTTTTAAACTATATTTAAGGATTTCGTGCGAGTTGTTAGGATACTCGTTTTGAATGTTATAAAACGAAACCAGTCTTATTATTCACGATAGAATAATGTACCAATTTCTTTTGGAAAGAAAAATGTAGCGATGCAATGCTGCAGAACAAGCCTTCGACAAAATATTATAAAGAAATAAACCATTAATTTCAAAACTCGTTTTATTTCGTCCCCTAGTATAGTTAACCGGAAATAATAATATAATATCACCCTGAGAAAATTTTTGTACTGAGCAGTAATTGAATCCGACAGCACTGTCGAACAGACGGATGGAACGTAAAAGAAAGTAATAAAATCGAAGGTGTTTATAGTACCCAAAAAGAGTGGGATAAAACCCGATTTAATCCACCTAGTGGTGAAAGGAACCTTTGTTATACGGTCTTACTTGTTATTTGAGATAGAAATCGACACGTTTTCGGAACATAATTCATGTATTGGTTAACGTTGCGTAATGCATTGGTTTACATAAAATTTTTGAAAATTGAATAAGTTTACAAATTTTGAACAAAATAGAAATACGTTTGAATTTTGATAGATCCTTTTTTCAAAAAATTGCTGAGTAAGGATAAGTAAGTTTTTATTAATTTGAGTAAGTGGAAATAAAAGTAACTTGTATGTGGAAATCTTATTCTTTAACATATACATTGCCTAGTAAAGGTCCTGTAATGCCATTCTATTTGATTCACATCAATAGAGTTTTCTTGAATAATTTTCATCAATTTTTATTAACCTTCAGTTACTCACGCTGTTGTATTTTGTACAACACGTGTAGGTTTTTCAACGCCATATTGTTATAAAGTTACAAATCGTTGATTAACTAACGTATATTCTTCAATAAACTTATTCTGAGCAAAATGTCATAATTATTCAATGCATTAATAATTTAAATTGTTGGGAAAATAGATCAGCATAAACCGCCATCACAGAAACGAAACAATCAGCATGCGAGGTGTACCGCAATTTACCCCAAGTGGAATTTTCTCTCGTTTCTTCATATGGAAAAATGGTGCCTGTATGCAGCAAAACTAACCAATGTAAAATGTTTAAAATATATCCGTCTGCTGGTAGTCGAGAAATTTGTAGTCAAAATTAAGGTATTTTTTATAATAAATGTTCTACAGTTCCTAAACAAGCAAACATAGAGGTATACTACATTCAGCAAAGCTGTGTATTTTTATCATTTGTACAACTTTGTAATACAAGAAAAAGTCATACAACTATTACAAAAAGAGCAAAAATATAAAAACTGAGTTTACAAATTCATATATAATAAATACGATTTTTCTATCTTAGCTGCAGAGATGGAAGGTTACTGTCTCTAGCAAAATTTCTTGTAATAACATGCTCTATAACTTTGCAGAACACATCAATGTGTTATATTGATACTGAAGAAAATTTTTTTTTTAATTTCACTTTTAGGGGGATTAATCAAAGTTTAGATTTTTAGAGCTTTTAATTTCAAGAAACTATTCTAAAGGTTCGATAAACCTAAAACCAAGTTTTCCCAGTCAAACCTCTAGTGCGCACGTTTTCTTTGGTTTGGGGTTATAGTGCGCACGAGTAACTGTGTTACAAAAGTAGGCGCGAGTGTTCGAGGGTTAATATCTTTTGACCGGTACAACCAATTCTTATAAAATTTTGCATATATATTCGTAGTGTCAAAACCTCTCGTTTGATATTAAAATAATTGAAATTAGGTAAATTATCTTGGTTAAAATCATTATAAATTATTGTTAATTTTGGTGTCGTGTATACGGTTGCTCATAACTTTCAAATTAAACGTCCAATCAAAAAATCATTCAATAGTGATCTATTAGGATATATTACCTTTCAAATGAGACCAATAGCGCATAAATCGGTTTGGCCATCTCTAAGAAACAGGCGATAATTATTACCTTGTCAAAACAGGTTTTTTAAGCATAACTTTTAAACTACTTGTTTGTTTTCAATTAAAAATTCTCGAATAATTTAGCTTTAATAAAGGCTTTCATTTGATACTAAGATCGTTAAAATCGGTCATGTAGTTCTAGAGAAACCCGTGTCACGTATTTTTCACATTTTTGCTTATAACTTTTAAACGAAACGTCGTGTCACGAAGCAACTCAATAGTGATCTACTAGACAAAAATACCTTTCAAACAAAAGTAATAGCGAACGATTCGGTTCAGCCATCTCTGAGAAACAGGCGATAGAAAAAATCATTACATACATACACACACACACACACACACACACACACACAGACATTGCTCAAATCGTCGAACCCTATCGATTGGTATATGTGACTTGGCCCTCCGGGCCTCGGATCAATTTCATGTTTTTCGACCAATTTTTAAACCTTTGTTATAGTATAACAAAGGTAAAACGTGAAGAAGAAATAGCGGAAAATACATAGCAGCCAAAACCATATCGTTCACTGGCAGATGAGTCGATGAATGGATTCTTCAGTTTGTTGGCGTCTCGCTTGGTGAATTTGGATATCTTCGTTACCTTATTCGGGGACAATTTTCAATCGGATTCTATACGGCGTAAATTAAATACAATCGTAAGGGAGCTTAAGCTAGGATTGGGCGATACCGTATCGATACCCGCGATATCGATACTCGAAGGCCGATATTTCGATATATTTCATCGATACTTACGAGGTCGATATTAAGCTAAATCGATAATTTCATCCCGATACTGTTTTGATAAAGCGGGATATGCAGCTGAAAAAATATAAGCTAAAACTAGGCCAGGAAATGCTGAAGAAAGCAATATTTTAAGTATTTTTTCTGGCGCTGTTTTCTTTTCAGTTATCCACTAAGCTTAATTCTCAAATTTACTTTATTAGAATTGACTCTTATGCAAAACCTTGAACAACGTCACTCACATGTTTAACGCTTATTGAACAGTAAGTGCATACGATACGCAATTTTCAGCAATTCAGAACTGACCAGAAAGCACAGAGAGTAGTATTGGGCGTTGACGGCATTAACAAAGACTTTCCAGCTTTTCACGCGCCATAATAGCGGTAAAAGTGGCAAGGGTGGGACAGAGATCGAGAAGAGCTAGAACCGGAAAGGAGCAACTCCCGGCTGAACTCTGCAAGAATGGCCAAGAACCGCCAGCAAAGACACATCACTGATTTGAGGGGGTTGGAAGAGTGAACAAGTGGATTGAGGGTGTGGTTTGTCCCATCTCGGATAGATTGCTGTAACTACCGCAGCATTTTTACTCTTCGGCAGGTCATCCAGATATATGTATTTTTGTGGATTCCTAGGTAGCATACGATTCAGTCGGGCGCGAACAGCTATGACAAGTGGTGCACGAGTGCGGTTTTCCGTACAAAGCGACGTGTCCGAAATAGAGCTGTTTTTATTGATTAATTTTTATGACTCTCTTTTTTATGTAGCATTTCCTAATCCCAGAATGCCACCTTAAAAAAAAATTAGAGGGGTTGTGTATAAGACACGACCGCATATTCACCGTAGGACTACATTTGTGGTACGTCGCCTATATTTTCAATATTTTCCAAAGCGATTTTCCGATCAATTGGTGTAAATATCTAGGAAATCTATTGAAAATTGACGGAGATTTTTTGGGATGACACCCTACCCAGCCAAACCGTGCCGTAAGACGTAGTCCTACGTCAAAAACTAGAATCAGCAATGCCGTCAACTGAGTTAATCGCGCCGATCTATATTGTCTAGGTTCCATCCAATTTGTTCTATCAGGACATCAACTTGAATCGAAAACACCGATGTGACCGATTTTTCACTAGAACTCACTAGGATTGGGCAAAATTACCGAAAGTATCGATAATTGAATATCAATATCAAATCCGCCGCTTTATCGATACCGTCGATATATCGCTCGTGAAGCATCGATATTAGATTTATCGATACTATTTAAGGCGGCATTCTGGGATTAAGAAATGCTACTCAAAAAAAGGGATTCATAAAAATTAATCAATAAAAAACATGTTGAGCAAAGAGAGTGCCCCCAAAACACGCACGCAACACATCACTCGCTCCAGTACATCTCTATTTCGGACACGTCGCTTTGTACGGAAAACCGCACCACAGCTGTTTACGCCCGACTGAATCGTATGCTGCCCCGGAATCCACAAAAATATGATGGGTTGTACTCCCGACACATCTAGATGACATGCCGAAGAGTAAAAATTTGATCCGTAGTAGCACGGGCCTTCAAAAGCCCACCTGGTACTACCCTACGAACTCTCCAGCCACCGGGGATAGACGACGTAACAAAATCTGTTGGTGGCTTTGACCAGCGCTATGTTGCGGTAATTGCAGCAATCTATCCGATCCCCCTTTCTGTAGATGGGACAAACCACACCCTCAATCCACTCATCCGGCAGCTCTTTCCCAAACCCCTGAAACCATCCAGTGATGTGTCGTTGCTGGCGGTTCTTGGCCATTCCAGCAGAGTTCCGCCGGGAGTTTTTTTTTTTTTTTTTTATGGGAGCCTGGACCACTGCGACCATTAGTTAGATCTATTGTGGTATACTCCGAGTTGCTGTTTGCATAATCAGTTCGTTCCATCACTATGAGTCAGCGTGTTGGTCGCCCTATGAATTTGCATTTCCCCCCAAGAAGGTATGACTTCCTTAATGAATTTCAGTACCTTTTTTGTTTCAGCAGACCATATCTCGCTAGGCGTTAGAACGCCCTCTCCGAGAATACGCAGTCTTCGTTGAATTAGAGCGCTGCATTGACACAGTATATGTTCTGAGGTCTCGATCTCAAAATTACAGAATCGACATATGTCATCTGTCAGCTTACCTATATTTTTAAGGTGATATCTGCTCGGACAGTGTCCGGTTAAAAGACCGGTCAGCGTACTCAGATCCATTTTATTCAAACTGATTAAGCTGCGTGTGATGCTTTTGCATGGCGTAATGAAACGCTTTGATTGTCGTAATGTTGGAACAGCTCTCCAGTTGGCATCAATCGTTGATGATTCCCAGACTTTGAGCTCAGCTTTTACGCAGGCTGTGGACACCCCGCAGAATGGCTCAGGCCCAACGAATTCAGTTGACGAACCAATTCTCGCTAAGAGAGGGAGTTGCTCCTTTCCGGTTTTAGCTCTGCTCGATCTCTGTCCCACCTCTGCCACTTTCACCGCTATTATGGCGCGTAAAAAGTTGGAAAATCTTTATGCCTTCAATGCCTTATACTACTCTATGTGCTCTCTGGTCAGTTTTGAATTGCTGAAAATCGCATATCGTACGCACTTACTGTTCAATAAGCGTTAAACATGTAAGTGACATTGTTCAAGGTTTTGCATAAGAGTCAATTCCAAGGGGTCGGACACTCAGCACATTGTGCCGTGGCACTTCAAAGATATCAAGCGGCACACCTCCGGTTCAATTTTACATATGAAATGGGAGCACTGCCAGATGTCAAAATCATCTCGCACGGTTGCCAGATCGATAAAATTATAACGAATTTAACAAATCTTGCAGTTCGGCACTTGTACCGAAATCGGCACAGTTCGGCTCGTTTCAAGTCGTCTAACATAAAAACTACAAGGTATACAGCCCTAAGGGTTGTACGAAAGGGCGACGTAGGACTATATCAGATCATTAGATCAAAGACTGTAAACTGCATCTCTGGCATATGTATGTTTATAAGAATTTGTGAGTGTCATTGTTTAACTAAATGATTAAAAAAACGAAATATTCAGATTCAATTCTTCATTGAATGCAATGGTGGCTTTGAAAATAAGTGGACGGGGGTTCATAAGTGCAATGCCTGCAACCATTGAGACAGAGATTTCTTTTACAATCATGTTTTTGCATCATAAAGGTTGAAATAGCAATAAATGACCAGCCCCCATATTATTGTACTAAATATGATTTTATTAGAGTTATGAGGAAATTTGTATTTCATTTGTATGGAACCCCCCCCCCCCCCGCTTAGAAGAAGAAAGGGTCTCAGTACACCATAGAAAAAATTCTTACTTCCAAAAACCCCACATGCCAAATTTGGTTCCTTTTGCTTGATTAGTTCTCGAGTAATGGGGAAATTTGTATATTAATTGTATGGGAACCCCCCCCCCCTCCTAAAAAAGGGAGGGGTCTCAATTTACCATAGAAAAAAAATCTTGCCTTATGAAACCCATACATGCCAATTTTGGTTCCATTTGCTTAATTAGTTCTCGAGTTTTGAGGAAATTTGTGTTTCATTTGTATAGGAGCCCCCCTCTTACGCCCTCCATAAAATTACTCTCTAACCCCGTCCCTAAAATTGCTGGTCATTTTATCTATCCAACGACATATAAATTGTTCAGTTTCGTTCAGTGGTTTAGTAATTATTAGCATTTGAAATCTTTCATTCAAACGTTACACTTCTATTTTCGTTTTCACAAAGTGCTACCCAGTCCCATATAGTGAACAAAGACGTAGTCCAACGTCAAAACGGCTGTGTCGAGGTCATTTCTAATAAAGTAAATTTGAGAATTAAGCTTAGTAGCTACCTGAAAAGAAAACAGTGCGAGAAAAAATCCTAAAAATTTTGTTTTTTTGAGCATTTTCTGACCTAGTTTTAGTCTATATTTTTTCAGCTGCATATCCCGCTTTATCAGAACAGTATCGGGATGAAATTATCGATTTAGCATAATATCGACCTCGTAAGTATCGATGAAATATATCGAAATATCGGCCTTCGAGTATCGATATCGCGGGTATCGATACGGTATCGCCCAATCCTAACGGCGACAACTTGGAACCAGCCAGTATACCGAAAATAACAGCTAAATTAGTTAAATTATAGCTAAAAGGCTGTGTTTAACTGCTTTCTAATTAGTTTCAGTAGTCTTAAACTGACTAAACCTTTAAGTAGGCACTAGAACCAAAAGTACCAAAACCAATGATAATCTTAAGTAATCATTGGCAATCATGATTAATTTATAGTAAGCAGAAGAGATGGATTACTGGTAATCAGAGGTAAACAGTAAAGTAATCAAAAGTAACTTTTTTCAAAGGTGCGTAGTAATCATTGCTGTTGGAAACCCCTTGCAAACAGGCCTTAACATCTTTTTTGCCTCCGACATAGCGAATACATTGATAAAATTTATTTCCGACTCCATCTTCGCACAACATTCAAAACATCCAAAGGATGAAACGTTAAGGTCATTTGAAAATGATGAAATTTGGTTCCGGAAACGGACATGGACACCAAAGCTTTGATTAAACGCAAAATCAGTAAGCTGTGGTAATGATATAGAGAAAATGAAGTTGCTACTGGTGCTTTTATTGCTGAAGCTTTATTTTATGGAAGCTGTTGTGTCTTGCGGGGCAGCATACACATAGGGAAATTAGCTCGAACCGGACGGTTAGTTTAGAAACAACAAATTTTGAATCAATTGTAAAATCATTGGTGACAAAATATCCACTCTTGCTCAGTGTAATTAGATTTAATAATTGTTGATGTGATTTTATTTAGTATCTGTATCAGAATTAATCTGCTCTAGTTTCATAATGATTTACGCGGTAGCTTGTTATCCTTGGTATCTGTGAAAAGCTTTTTAAATGAGTAACATTAACATTTCAGTGCTTGAATTTTTCACTCTTCTCCGATTTTAAAATTATTTTATACATGGCAACTAAATTTGGTTTATTTTCCCTAATGCCGATGCATATGACGGAACAAAACAGTAACATTGCCGTTGTTGCTCTTTCTCTTTCTGACTATAGTGATTTCAGTATGTCGCAGTTTGATTGCAGTTCAGTGCAGTCGCACTTTTTAACTGCGAAGTCCACTTTGGTGGGAAATGCGGTATATTTGAACCATTACGGGTGACAACAGAAAACTCTTCAGGATCTAATACAGCAGATAGAGTACGGGTGGGTATTTCCAGCCCATTAAGCGGTAGCCTGAACAATATTCAGGAACTACGGTGAAACTATACTCATTCGAGACAAGATTTTTATACCAGTTGATAGAATAATATTTACTGAATATCGGCGTGTATTTTGGTCTTAATAAAACGCTACTGAATTTGAGTTATAGAAGCAAGAAATGATGAAGTCGCTGCGGCTAAATTGAGCCCATTTTATATAGTGGTGTCTGTGTTTTTTAAATCCGACAGGCCGAAACAGCTAGCACAGCGATTAAATGCTTTTCAAAAACAGATCAAAAGAGACAAGAAAAGAGAGACCGATGGATAACTTCTCACTATTGCCTACATTCCGGGCTCATTGAAGATAATCAGTTTTGCAGTGACAACAGCTTGCTGCTGGCGCTAGTGTATCATTGAATCGTTTATATACACTCAAATACCAGATATGTCAACACATATATTGGTAGTAGTGTAAATAATGCACCATATGCTGGAATTAAAAACAAAATGCTGCTAATGGCTAGTGAATGAAAATTGATTTATATTTTTTTATCATAGTGGAATTTCTGTGTTCTTCCGTGATAAAAAGAAGTAGAATTGTTCTGTGATAGCATATTCACAGCTGTTTAGTTTCTAGAATAAGTAAACGTGATCATAATTGTGTGTTTTCCAAACCATCATCAAGAGCGGATACGCGTAAGCGATTGCTGCTGATTTTTTCAGCCTGGTTACGTGCTAGTGGAAAAACAGTGGTTTTGATGTTTATTGAATAAAATTAAGCAAACTACTTACACTTTTATGAAAATAGTTATAACACATTAAAGCCTATGAGTGCTACATTCGTTTCAGTATTGTTATATAGCGGCAAAGTTTTTATTTGGGAAAGTGTAGCCAAAAAAGGTAATGTATGCCGAAATTAGTAGCGTGATGGGAATACCCTACCGTACCCTAGTATCTTTTCCGTTTGTATGCGCTTTGTATGTGATATTTCAATATGCTTTACCCTGCGCTGCTTATCCGCACTGTTGAAACTTCGGATTATTTTAGTGACATAAACACACGTCGTGTCTCGCTGGTAGCAGAAATTAAAGTTTTATGTTTTGGTATGGAATCTGTAAAAGCCGAACTATTTCTGCGGGGTTTTCCTTTCTCAAAGAATAAAGAATAATTGACTTTTCCTTGCTCAGTTCTTATTGTTATTATTCGTAAAATTCATCGGACAGTTCGGATCTGAATGAACTCTTAAAAATTACTTAATTACTAACATTTAAATTGTCAAATGCAAGAATTCGTCAGCGGTAGATAGGTGACGGTTCGCCCAATTTAAAATGGTCAGCAAAACAGTTGAGATGTTGTTTCATGGAAGCGATGGGAGAGTTAGTAGCATATTTCGTTGAATAGGAGGCTTTCGGCAGCATCATTCTGGGCATACACCACTCTCGATGGTACGTAAAGTCCGATTTGCGGTAGGATGTCCGGTGCATCATATTCGCCTGTTAAAAGCTTGTAAATAAATAAATCTTGCGAAACTTGCCTACGTCGACTTTATGTGTTTAACCCCAACGAACGACAGCGGTCTTCGTTCGGCGTTAAATATTGCTGATCCCTCAAGGGAAGATGACGAAACGCATAACGAACAAATTTTCGCTATACGTTCCCTTAGTCTAGCGGCTCAGGTAGACTTGTGCGGGTTCCAAACGCAAACTTCAGCAACGACCGCAAAGTGCAATGTGCACAGTAAGTCATTGATTTCATCAGCGATCTTAAATATGAACCCAACACTACGGTTGGACTTGTCAATTAGGGGAATTGTGTATAATGTGCCCTCCCCCACCTAAGAATAAATGGATATATCTCTGTTATGCTTCCCCAAATTAACGTGACAACTACGAGTATATGTTGGTATTTAAGCTGACAACCAAATGCAATTGTTTATTTCATTTATTATTGTGGAATAAATATGCTAGCAATTATTCAATAAAAAAGCCCCTAAATGTTGCGTTTCTCGTCTGCGCGGGGTAAAATGCCCCACCCGCGGTATAATATGCCCAATGCCGTAATTTGAGTATTTCTACCAGTGACAGACTAACTCTATTTTGTAGAAAGTAAAACCACAGACAAACAGACATAACACTCGTTTTCCATTCATCGTACCGATAAAACCGTCATTTAAAATTTGGGCTTAGTTGGGAATGTCTCCGTTTTGGTCAAAGTGGCGCTTTTTGACGAAAGAAGGGGAATTCCCCATAAAAAATACTTGCTTCTTCGAGGGACACCCATATTGCTATTTGATATTTGGGAATGTCGATCATAGATGGTGCTAGTGTTCAGGCTAAATGTGAGGTACGATAATTTTTGTTGATTTTTCTTCCAAGAGTTATGTCTGTTTGTCTGTGGTAAAACTATTTCCTTTGTTTTCAAAATGTCGTATTTTTAAATAAAATAAACCTTGGTGAACCTAGTTTCGGCCTTCTGGTGCACTTTTTCTTTTCTGCATGGGGCACATTATACTGCAGCTGTGGCATTTTGTACCGCGTAGTAGAATTACCTGGAATTTGGACGTAATAAATTATTCCCACCACGGTTACTCTACAATACTAATTGAATTAAATAATGGCAATTGACTTCTACTTAGATCTGTTTACCTATGTTTATAGCCACATTTGCAAGGGGGTTCAAATTGCACCACCACCTGCTTTTACTTATTTGAAAAAATATTAAATGCGAAAGCAAATCAAGCGTTTCATACCGTCACTTTTGGCAGGGATGTCTTTTTAAAGTTCACATTACGCAATCGTATCGCAACAATCGGTTATTTACAGATTTTGACAAGAAAATAGCTTATGGAAATGACGCCAAAAGTTACATCGGAAGCTGCTCACAAACAAATTTATTTTTGTTTTGTTTTTACAGCATGTGACAACTGTCATACTTGCATAGTAGGCTAGTTCCATCAAATACTATGGTTTCTGGGTGGTTTTGCATTTTAGTTTCGCTTGTTTAGAGAAAAACGAAGGGGGGGGGGCACATTGGCCAGGGGGCACGTTATACACAATTCCCCTATGGCAGAAATGTGGCACTTCATAGTGAGTTTCTTGTCAAGTATTACACCAAAATCTTTCACCTGTTCCACCTTATTCAGTTTGGCTCCGGAAATTTTGTAATCAAACCCTATTGCGCTTTTAGTACGATGAAAGCTGATGACGCAGCATTTATCCACACTTAACAACAATTGGATGCTTATGAATTAGTCACTAAACAATTCCAGGAGCTCCTTTATTATTCTGCAGTTTTCAATTCATCTGACTAAAAGATAGATATTCAGATCATTCGCCTATGGCGAAAACAAACCTTTCACCTTCATTGAGTAGTAGAGTAGAGTGTAGATACAAAATAGCAGTGGTCCCGAATGGCTACTCTGTGGCACACCAGAACTATTTGTAAACTCGGTAGACCAAGTCGTCACATTCGCACATATGGCGGCATTATAGTTACTATATATATAGTTCGGCGGATACAAAAATCAGGAGCCAACTAAACGTCAAAAGCGGAGCCAAAAGCTTTTGACTGTTTGTTTTGAAATCCAAAAATAAAAGTATTACGATAATGATTATAATTGAATCAACGAAATATAATAAGCAAAAATTAAATACGCATCTAGTAGAATGATGTACCGGTCAAGGTACGACAAGAATATTCAATAATTTATTGGTCAAGGGCAGAAAATAATAAGGTTTAATTGTACTTCAAATTGGTTCATTCGAATGCGTTCTACGATGCAAGCCTTCCCAAGCATTTTCCCGTTATGGTAGATATTTTTCGAAAAATCACGGATGCCAATTCGCTGGATTTTCTATCCGCCGAACTACATATATGGTAACTATAGGCGGCATCTATACAAATTATAGCACTTGACATAAGTTTCAAGTTGCAGCATTGATTTTATGTCTACTCCTCCATTTCACCCCAGTGGCTTGTGAAGTTTAGGAAAAATAAAGCTTGAAGATGCGACAACTTAGCAAGTAAAGGTACTGAAGACTGGCGGTCTTCTGCGAAAACATGTGTTTTGAGTACTTCGATAATTCTCTTGAATAATATATTCTTAATATTTTGGAACGGTAGATCTTTTATAAGTGACGAAGGGACGGTAGAAGAAAGTAATGAAAATTTTAGAGTGAAGGAGAAAGAGCAAAAAGGTAAAAGAGAGGGGCGGGGGGGTTATTAGTAGCTACGCTTAACAAGTAGTCGTTGTGACTCCTGCCTTTTGTCCAATGCTGGAAGATGCATGGGTCGAACTAAGCTATAACGGGTTGAAGACCCTTTTTTATCGACAGACTTCGCAGCAGGTAGCTAGAGTACAGCATAATTGCGGGACTAGGGCAATGATCTTACTTGACTTTAGCAGCACCACCCAGCTGAGATTCGAACATGTGACGACTGGCTTATGTTAGACCTGCATCGTACCTCGAAACTAACTAGGCGGTTAAGAGGAAAAATCTAGATTGATAATAAATATAAATTAAAGTCGTGCAATATAAATCGTAAGTAAAATGAATAGAGTTACAGCACGCTCCGACAAAGTTGCTAAGCAGGACACTTGGGTCACCTATTTAAAACGTACAGGCTTAGGGCAAACATGACATTACTGGGGAGGCTCCACACTGGATCTCGTCGCCGAAATGAATTCCTCTTAGGCTTAAATCACACAATTGAATCAACACAAATATTACGCGACGCGTCTGAGACCCGGGTGGTCAGCTTACGGTCCTTAGGGGTAGCCCCCATTGGCACTCTAAATGGCAGACAAGTGTTGACAGAAATCAAACCATTATATATAGCCATTTTTTATTCTTCCTTGACTAGAAGCCCCTAGCAATCATCAAATTTAACGCAAATAACCTTCGTTGAATTTTCTACTGCTATTTCTTCGTCCTGGTTCACGTGCAACAAATCGCAACAAACTACGGCCTTTAGTGTTTTCCCACTGGCAATACAAAACATCGCGTGTCGATACCACGTACTAGGTTTAACGATCCATTAAACAAGTCAAACATGAGAGTTATAGCTTTTCTGGCAGACCTCCGTTTCGTAAATAGTTAGGGTTTGTACTTTCCTTTTCAAGTACCCGCGCGCAGACACGGTGGCCGCGGCATTTCTCTGCTCCATGCATGCTTCGTGCTCACAAGGTCAACCTCAAAACATAGATTTACGTATGTTGCTTGTATTGGATTGCATTTTGCGGGTGAATGAATGAAGAGTGCGTTGAAAACCAACCGGGACAGTTTACTTAATAAACAACAAATTGACTGCCGGAATCACCGAGCATTTGAAAAGCATTTGCTAGGAAAACCCCGCAGTATAGGACGATTCGCTTCCACACGGACGTCGGAGTTGTTTCTCGATGAGACTGAATCTTTTTTACCTTTGTTATACAATATAACAAAGGTTTAGGAATTGGTCGAAAAACACGAAGTCGATCTGAGGCCCGGAGGGCCGTGTCACATATACCAATCGATCAGGTTCGATGAATGAGCAATGTCTGTATGTGTGTGTGTGTGTGTGTATGTGTGTATGTGTGTGCGCTTCAATTTTCAATCGCCTATTTCTCGGAGATAGCTAAACCGATTCGTCTGCTATAACTTTTATTTTAAAGGTATTTTTACCTAGTATATCACTATTAAATGGTTTCGTGGTCTGACTTTTACTTTAAAAGTTATAAGCAAAAATGTGAAAATTACGTGACACGATTTTCTCCGAAACCACATAACCGATTTCATCGATCTTAGTACCAAATAAAAGCTCTTACTATTGCTAAACTTCACGCCAATTTTTATTGAAAACCAACAAGCGGTTTAAAAGTTATGCTTAAAAAACCAGTTTTGACAAGGTTCAAATGATCGCCTGTTTCTCAGAGATGGCCAAACCGATTTACGTGCTATTAGTTTCATTTGGCAGGTAATATAGCCGGATAGATCACTATTGAATGGTTTTTTGATTGGATGGTTAATTTGAAAGTTATGAGTAATTCAATACACCACACCAAAATTAACAATAATTTATAATGATTTAAACCAAGAAAAATAACCTAATTTCAATTATTTTAATATCAAACGAGAGGTTTTCACACTACGAATATATATGCAAAATTTCATAAGAATTGATTTTACCGGTCAAAAGATATTAACCCTCAAACACTCGCGCCAACTTTTATAACACAGTTACTCGCGCGCACAATAGCCCAACACCAAAGAAATCGTGCGCACTAGAGTTTTGACTAGGAAAACTTGGTTTTAAGTTTATCGAACCTTTGGAAGAGTTTCTTGAAATTAAAAGCTCTATCGTCTGGTAGAATTTGATTTTTGATTAATCCCCCTAAAAGTGAAATAAAAAAATTATTTTCCTTCAGTTTCAATATAACACATTGATGTGTTCTGCAAAGTTTTAGAGCATATTATTACAAGAAATTTTGCTGAAGACAGTAACCTTCTATCTCTTCAACGAAGAGATCTTATTTAATGTATATGAATTTGAAAAATCAGTTTTTCTATTTTAGCTCGTTTTGTAATTGTTGTATGACTTTTTCATGTATTACAAAGTTGTATAAATAATAAAAATACACAACTTTGCTGAACGTAGTATACCTCTATGTTTCCTTGTTTACGAACTGTAGAACTTTGATTATAAAAAATACCCTGATTTTGACCCCGAATCACTCGACTACCAACAGACGGATACATTTTAAACATTTTACATTTGCTGGTAGTTTTGCTGCACACAGACACCATTTTTCCATATGAAGAAACGAAAGAAAATTCCAGTTGGGGCCAACTGCGGTACACCTCACATGCTACTTGCTTCGTTTCTGTGATGTCGGTTTATGCTAATCTATTTTCCTAACAATTTAAAGTAATGATGCATTGAATAATTCTGATGTTTTGCTCATAACAAGTTTATTGAAGAATATACGTTAGTATATACGTAATATACGATTTGTAACTATATAACAATATGGCATTCAAAAACCTACATATGGTGTACAAAATACAACAACGTGAGTAACCGAAGGTTCATAAAAATTGATGAAATTTATTCAAGAAAACTTTATTGTTGTGAATCAAATAGAATGGCGTTACAGGAAATTATGCATAGTTCAAAAACCTATTAACTAGACCTTTACTACGCAATGTATATGTTAAAGAATAATATTTCATCTTACAACTTACTTTTACTTGCACTTACCCTCATTAGTAACAACTTACTCAGCAATTTCAAAGAAACTATCAAAATTTATAAGTGCTTCTATTTGTTTCAAATTTTGTAAACTTATTCAATTTCCAAAAATTTCATGTAAACCAAACGTGTCGATTTCTATCTCAAATCGCAAGTAAGACGGTATAACAAAGGTTCCTTTCACCACTAGGTGGATTAAATCAGGTTTTTAATTATAGACTTTAATGTGACTGGTTGCGTTTATCCCACGCTAACGAAGAAAAAATCAAAAGACGTTAACGCCCTGAAGGTAATCGTCACAAATACAGCCGTTCTGATATCACACACCCACTTTTTTGGCGTCTTTCGTAACCCAATATGCCAAAATAACGAGCGCAATGGTTTCAATTCTCCATCAGCCCGGTTTCCATCCAAACAATTGCAACCACCTTTATCCCGACTGTTTTGAAAATGTAGGTGAATTGCATTTCGTTTTCATCAACGCTCAAACGGACGGACGTCATTTTTCAATTACCACCTGCATTCTGCGGAGGCCAACCGGCCCGGCATAGCAAACTCAAAACTCCAAACGAAATTCCTCAGAAGCCAAAAAATGCACTACCACACGCTACTCTGAAGTGGGACGCTCATTGGCGATTTTGACGCGATTTCACGTTGCAGTCTAGGGGATTATTTTTGCGCTTTGAGTCAAGTCATTGACCTCCATAGCTTCGATACCGGACGAGTCGACAGCACCACAGTAACACCGAAAGCCGCGTCGCCACCATCATCAGGAGAAAGGTTTTCCTCCAAATATGGCACTGAATGGTGGTTGCTGCTGATAGCAGTTTACCGGTTTTTGCTTACAGAAAGAAATAAAAAAATCCTCGCTGTCGTATATAACATAGATCTGGAGGAGCATTATTATTTTTGCCGGATCCAACCAGTTAAAGTTAAAATTGTGTTTTGAAAATGAGAATGGTTACCAAACTCACTTTGCTTCTTTATAAGAACCGGTACCGGATTCATTGCTTCTCCCCGGATCCGGATGGCGCGTACCGTGGCTCGTAATTGCAGTAAACTGATGTAATCACAGTCGATGATTTGTTCAAAAAAATCAACAGGTTTCAATCAAATTTAAAAAAATTGAAAACATTATCTAAAAAATCCAGGTCGCGATCCCCCAAGGAACACCGCTATGACCGCGGGACCGTGTGATGTATGGCTAGGATCTGTAGCAATTATAAAATTAGTAAAAATTTTCGTTTGATCCTAAGATAATGGAAATATGATGAATTATCTGGTTAAAATAATACTAAATTATGGTACATTTTATAGCGTTATGTACGATTGGTCATAACTTTTCAACTAAACGTTCATACATAAAACAATTTAATTGCCATCTATGAGGCTATATTACATTTCAAACAAGACTAGTAGCGTAATACCTTTCAAATAAACGTAATAGCGAACGAATCGATTCAGTCATCTCCGAGAAACAGACGACTATATAGTTGTGGTGGGACAAGCCTTGGGCATGGCAAATCTCCAAGAAAAACCACAAAAACTCGATAGCAGCTCTGCGAGGCGAATCGACGCCGTCTTGAGCTCTTGCTTGAGTTTTGTACAGATTGATCAATCCCCCTTGCAGTACCACTTCTCTATTGTTCTCGGATTTCGAAAAAAACTCATTTTCCACTGCATGTCACTGCAAGGGAGATTAATCCATCCGTACAAAACTTTGGGAAATTAGATGTGGGGTCGGAATGAACAATTGAACCAAATTTGGTTGAAATCTGAGGTGGTCAATTACAACCAATAAGATCACTTGAGAGGGAATATAGGGATCATAAACTTAAAAATAGAAGTTTTCAAAAAACCCAAGATAGAATATTTTAAGACCTTCTTTAAATTCATTGTTTTGATCAATACTAACAGCCTGTGAAGACAGATCTGAGGTGCATAAAAGTGAAATGATAAGATCCTTCGGACATTTAGCGTGCGTCGCCAGAAGAGGTGGTAGCGAATGGGCTTAAAATGCTCAAAGATACTCACAAAGAGCGTACGATCCAGGAGATGGAAAGAACAGCTGCTCAACACGATGCACAGTGGGTAAAATCGTCCGAAAAAACGGAACTTTTTGATGCCGCTATTTTTAAGGGATAAAACGGGACTTTTCTTATGTAAAAAATCACGAGAAATCGATTGATGATGGTCCCAACGCGCTGAAATGACGGAAGTAGCCCATTTTGCCCCATTCATCCCTATTTTTTAATAGTTTTGAAAGAATCATACACAAATTTTCTCTAATTTGAGATCCTATGGTTAGAAAAGAAGTAGAATGTTAGGAAAAAGATATATGCACAATTTTATTTTAATGCAAGATAAACTAGTGGTCTGCTTTACCCTATTTTACTCAAGGTTTTTGTACCACAGGCAAAATGCCTATTCGATACTTTTACCAGAAATTTTCAAGAAGGCATGCTTGTTGGGAAGGTTGAAAAAGTCACCCGAACGAACGATGATCAAACTTTTCACAAAAATGTCATGCAAGGAAATGTTTTGCCTTGCTTTGCCCTACAACTTTTACTGAAATCTGAGAATGTATTGATAGGAAAAGGAGAAAATGTCAAAGTGCTCCGATTTCGTTCAAATTTGGGGTGTTTGTCCCTGGTTGAAAAATTTTAGAACTCAGAAAGGGGCACCTTAAGCGTCCTATAAAAAAATATGTATGTATGTATGTATGTATGTATGTATGTATGTATGGAAACTACCACCTATCGTAGCAGAACAACTGTTCATAGCAATGGGCATATCTTGACAAGGGGAATTGTACAAACATAACGATTGGTCACATTTACCAGCTCCTGTATGAAGGGCCAAAAGGGAATCAGTCGGCAAGCAACATCACTTGCACGTACCAAGGGTATTTAAGAATCTCCTTCCAGAAACTAGATCACATGAGTCAATCGTTGAGTAAGCCCTCCCAATGCAGAATGACCCTAATAGGTGGAGAGAGGGGCCCGCTCATTATCCACAATGTGTTGTTAGCCGGGCCAAGGTTAACCTTAGGAAGTTGATCACTTCACTCTCCCTAAGCACACTGCTTCAAACAAGTACCCTGATGGACCCTCCCATTCATTCATCTTATTGTTTTTGTATACTTTAAAGATATGATTTTTAAGTGATTTTCTTTAATTACTTCTGTCATTGCACTTATTTATTGTCTTTGGGTTATAGGTCATAGTTGAATGCTTTCTTAGATTGTGGATATATTTAATATAAGTATTTTCAATGTGAGGACTCTGGTCCATATAGCCGTTTTCTGTCATGTACTATTATTTATTCTTTTTTATGATCTTTTAGTGTTATAATTGTGTTACTGGATCATAATTATGTTTAAACTTTACGTTGCTTTCTAATTTGTTTTTTTTTAAATATTTGGAGTGATCCCATTATGCTTTTCAATTTTAAGAAATGCGAAATATTGATAAAAAAAACTATGAGAAACCAGTTTACCGATACCGGAGCTTACGTGCTATTAACCTATTCGATTTGTCCGAAACAGCGCGAGCAGTTATTAGATACCGATAGATATTTGTTGCTATGCCCGAACGCCGTCCTGAGACGAACGTATCAATTTGGCAATTACATCAAAAACTATGGTTGCGCGACTTACCGTTTGGCATCCTTCGATCATAAAAAATACTTAAAAACCCTGACTACTTTATCAGGGAGTTGTTCAAAAGCTATCAAGTTTTTGATATTCGAGTATCATATAATGGTAGTCACGCGCGCGATATTCCTAAGTAACGATTTCACGTATCTAATGCGTCATTTAAAACGCTTCAATATACATTCTGGTTTGTAAACACGTCATTATTAAGTGTGCCCAAATCAATTTAATCATCTTCAAAACCACCGCTGTTGGAAAACTGCAACGAGCGAGGCACGAAAATGAACAATGCTAAATTGCCATACGAAACGACACTCAGTATGTAATCATCAATTATATGAGACATTCGAAAATTTTCTTGTTAAGTCATAATTACGAAAATTAAGATATAAAATACTCTTTTTTTATAAATTGAATATAATAAATGGTCATAAGCCGTAATACAATTTATATCGAAAAACAATATGCACATGCAAGAGTTACGGAACCACGTGAAAAATTTGAATTTATAAATCAGGTATTATGAAACGAGTCAATACAGTCCCTAAGTTGATAAGCATTTCCTCTTTTTTTTACGAGTAGTGAAATCTGCTATCAGACACCTGAGAAGACAACTCAGGGAGTGGGGTTTGGTATCCCGACCCCCGTACTGGGGCGTGAGGATTCAGACCCACTAAAACCCTACTCGAGTCTCCAGCCTCAATCCCCCCTGAAACCACCTTATCGGTATTACTTCAGGGAGGGGCTATTGCGCTTAACGCTCACTCTTAGAGAACTACTGGACTATGGTAGTTAGGCTGTTTATTCGCCGTTGATCGGCTTTCCAGCGGTTTTGTAGCTCAAGTTCGATCTGGGTAGCAGCCGCATTGACCGCACCCCAGACGTCCGAGCTAGAACACATCCTTTGGACTAAGTTATCCGGAGTAGTGTCCTGTCCGCTAACTGCCATTATGTTGCTTCTCGCGCCCGCGAAACGAGGGCATATGAAGAAAGCATGTTCTGCAGTTTCCTCAATCTCCGCGCATTCGGGACACTCGGGGGACTCCGCATACCCAAACTTGTGAAGATACTGTCTAAAACAACCATGCCCTGACAGAATCTGTGTCAGGTGGAAGTTGACTTCGCCATGGCGCCTGTTGACCCATCCGGATAGTTCCGGGATAAGTCTATGTGTCCACCGGCCTTTTGTGGAATCAGACCATGCCCGCTGCCATGTGATCATCGAGGCCGATCTTGTGGTACTCCGTATGACTCTAGTTCCACGTTGGTTGAAGCACTTCACGTCCTCGCTGATGATGATACCAATAGGCATCATACCCGCTAAGACGCAGATTGCGTCATGTGAAACTGTGCGATACGCACTCGCCACTCTTAAGCACATGAGACGATAGGTGCTTTCCAGCTTGTCTAAATAGCTTTTGGTACCTAACGCCGATGACCACACCGGCCCGCCATACCTGAGTATGGACTGGACCACGTTGGCTTAAAGCCTTCGCTTGCTGCCATATACCGCAGAGCTGTTAGACATCATACGAGACAATGCCGAAATAGCTGTGGAAGCCTTCTTGCAGGTATAGTCGACGTGGCTCCCGAACTTGAGCTTGTCGTCGACCATGACTCCAAGGAGTTTTAAGGACCGCGCTGACGAAATAGTGCAGTCCCCGACGCTGATATTTGCTTGCTGCACCGACTTGCGGTTGTTCACCACGATAACCTCCGTTTTATGATGCGCTAGGTCCAGTTTCCTGGATCGCATCCAATCTTCAACAATGCTTATAGATTGGGCACCCGTCAACTCAACCTCTCTGATAGATTCACCGTAGACTTCCAAGGTGATATCGTCCGCAAAGCCGACAATCACCACCCCTACCGGGATCTTTAGCTTTAACACCTCGTCATACATGACGTTCCACAACACCGGGCCCAGTATGGAAACTTGCGGAACCCCTGCGGTGATTGGAACGCATTTCTGACCCTCCTCCGTGTTGTAGCATAGCACACGATTCTGGAAATAATTTTCCAGAATTCTGTACAGCGACACCGGCACTTGGACGTTCCGAAGTGAGCTGGCTATGAAGTCCCAGCTAGCACTATTAAACGCATTTCTCCGTCGAGCGTGACAACTGCGCAATAACGAATACCTGTCCTCTTGGGCTGGATTCCCACCTCGGCTGTCTTTTTAACAGACAAGATGGCATCCACCGTAGATTTGCCTTTTCGGAAGCCGAATTGGTTCCTTGACAGACCGTTTGTACCCTCCGTGTACTGTACGAGTCTGTTATGGGGAACCCCCTCTCTAGCACCTTGCCGGCAGTATCGAGTAGACAGATCGGCCTATATGACGAGGGGACACCCGGAGGTTTTCCCGGCTTCGGCAATAGGACCAGGTTCTGTCGCTTCCATTTGTCCGGGAAGTGGCCAGCTTCCAGGCATCTATTCATTACTGCCCCGAATAATTCGGGAGCCTCTAGAATAGCCGCTTTAATGGCCATATTCGGGATACCGTCTGGCCCCGGTGCCTTGCTCACCTTTAGGGTTTTAGCGATATCAATGAGTTCCTCGTTCGTAACCGTCACTTCGTCCCCGACCTCCAAACCGCCGTCGGGCACGTTACTTTGGATGTTCGGCTGGGAGGCCGACCATCCTACGCTATGGTCTGAGATACTGGAACGTCGGCCGTGGGACGACTCAGCGGCCTGGGGCCTGGGGCCTGGGGCCAGGGCCTTGGCTCGTGGCGCGGAAAGAGGCCCTCGATGATCCGCTCCAGCATCTCTGGCGATTGCTCTGAGGGCGCCATCACTCCCCGGGTCTTTGCCATTACGACCCTGCAGGCATCACCCCAGGGGTTCGCATTGGCACTAGCACATAACCTTTCAAAGCAGGCTCGTTTACTAGCTTTTATCCCACTCTTAAGCGCTGCGCGTGCAGCAGCAAGTGCTACTCGACACTCAGCCCTGCCTTCGTCCGAACGAGCTCTTTGCATAATTCTCCTCACACGAAAGCACGCTCCGCGGAGTTCCGCAATTTCATCTGTCCACCAGTAAGCCGGTGACCTGCCATACCTATGTCGACCTTTCCTAGGCATGGTAGCGTCACAAGCTCGCGACAGTACCTCAACCAAATGATCAGCGTTCGGATCGGGCATACCGCGATCACCGCACTCTCTCCGGATCGCTTCCACAAATATTTCGGGATCGAAGTATGATGTCTTCCATCCACGGGTGGTTGGAGTGTTGGCCCTACTTGCCGCCTGCCGCCTCGTTATCTGACCGACACCATAGCGGACCGCCTGATGATCACTGTGAGTGTAGCCATTGTCTACCCTCCAATCTCCTATCAGACCAGGACTGCCGAAAGTCACGTCGATGATAGACTCCGCACCTTTCCTACTGAAGGTACTTGTGTTGCCGACGTTGGCCAGATCTACGTTAAGCTTTGCCAGAGCTTCAAGCAGAATCCGACCTCTATGGTTCGTGCGACGACTTGCCCACTCTACCGCCCAAGCGTTAAAGTCGCCCGCCACAACCACCGGCCTTAAACCAGTCAGCACAACTGATACTCGGTCTACCATCCGCGTAAACTGCTCGATAAACCAACTCGGCGGAGCATAACAGCTGCAGTGGAACACTCCACCCACTTTGGCAACCCCATGTCCCATGTCTGCAGTTGACAAATCTGCAGTGGCAACTCCCATGTCTGCAGTTGACACAACCTCCTGAACCGGGAACCTGCTTGTCCTTTATATAGCCGCCGTCGTAGACCTATCCGAGACCCAGTTGCCGTTTCCGGCAGGGACGCGATATGGATCCGAGATTATGGCAATGTCCATTGCTGACTCAGAAACTGCTTGGTGTAACAGCTGCTGAGCCGTGCTGCAGTGGTTCAGGTTGAGTTGTGTCACTTGCACTATGAACGTGGCTTAGTCGCCGGCACACCGGCCGGGCACCTTGGACCTCCCGTTACGTGCTTTGCGTCCCGTTTACCGGTACAGATCAGGCACTTGGGAGGCTCCGCGCAGTCCTTTGCTTTATGGCCAGCACTGCCACATCTCCTGCACAACTGGCTCCTATCTGGCCCCTTGCAGTTCCAGGCTTTATGTCCGTGCTCGAAGCACCGGAAGCAAGCTTCCGACTGCTTGAACACGCTCAGTGGGCATACCGACCACCCCACTTTTAGCCTAGTAGCTTTCAGGGCTTTGTTTCCGTCAGTCAGCGGAAGTCGTATGGTGGCTACCTGGGTCCCGGCCGGACCCTTGAAGAGGCGAACCGCCTCGGTTGCCACCACCACTCCGCTTTGCTCTTTGAGAGCTTGTACGACCTCGCGCACTTCGGTGATCTCGTCCAGGTTCTTAAGCTGGAGAGTCACTTCTGGTGTGAGAGCACGTACCTGCTCTCCGTCCCCGAGCACTCCTTCCGCTATGGACCTGTATGCGGAACTCTTCTTTGGGGCGTCCTTCTTTAACTCGAGGATCATATCGCCCGTGTGTGAGCGGCGGATGCTCCGCACGTCCGCGCCCAGATCCTTGAGTAGGGCGTCTCCTCTCATGGCCTTCAGAACCTCCGAGTATTTCGACCCGTCGGTTTTCAGGATAAGAGCGTCGCCTTTCTTCGCTCGCTTTCATGCCGGTTTCGGTGGAGCAGTTTTTTTACTGGAGCCTCCTCCGCCTTTTCTCTTGGCCCTAGCCAAGAATGAATGAATATAGCGCCCTACACGCTTGCGTCCCATAAAAAAAATATGGGCCTAAAAACATTCTGCTGGGAACAAACACACTAAATTTGAACGAAATCCGAGCACTTTCACATTTGCTATCGATACATTCTCAGATTTCTGTGAAAGTTGTAGGATAAACAAGGCAAAACATTCCTTTACATGACATTTTTGTGAAAAACTTGATTGTCGTTCGATCTTCTAACTTTTTCAACCAGCCCAACAGAATCGAATTGGAAAAAAGTATCGAATTGGCATTTTGCCTGTGGTACAAAAACCTTGAGTAAAATAGGGCAAAACAGACTACTAGATTATCTTGCATTAAAATAAAACTGTTCATATACATTTTTCCTAACATTCTTCTTCTTTTCTAACCACATAATCTCAAATTAGAGAGAGTTTGCAGATGATTATTTCAAAACTATTAAAAAATAGGGGTGAATGGGGAAAAATGGGCTACTTCCCGTCATTTCCGCGCAATAAGACCTTCATCAATCGATTTCCCGTGATTTTTTACATAAGAAAAGTCACTTATTTTCAGTCGATTCGGCCCACTGTGACATGCTCTTCGAATTGAAGAAAGACTTTTCGGTCAAGAGCATATGTATAAGCAGGTTGTAGAAAACTCGATGGGTAACGAAGCGAAGGTAAGAGCCTTGTCCCAAGATACGACGCTCGAGTGCAGAAATTTGGACGAGATCACGACGGAGGATGAGCTAGTAGCTGTCTTTCCGTAGCCGCTGCCGGTAGGGCATTGGAGACCGAAGTTTTTGGAGCGTCTTAGGTCCTCAGGTCGAACAGGTTCGAAAACAGACACTGAGGAAGCCTGCAAGTCGTAGACGAAATACGTATCAGACACATTCCAGCGTTACGGGACACAATCAGCACCCATTGCTGCCGTATGAATCGCCTCCTGTTTTAGCACTTTTTAGCAAATACCTTGTAAAATAGTTGTTTAAAGAGTACTTTATCTTCCACTAGAATACCAGGGATTTGATGAAACTGGAACCGATCTGCATAGTAGGGATAGTGTCCCGTAACGCTGGAATGTGTCATCTGTCAGGAATAAATATACATAGTAATTTTCTTTTTATTTAATTTCCGCATTGGAGACCGGAAAAATCAAAGTGGGATGGCCAGCCTGCTCTCTGAGAGCTATCCAACTACCAGAGAGATGTTTTAATTTTGGACACCATGCGAGAAATTGTAAAGGGCCGGACAGATCTAACCTGTGTCGGTAATACGCCGAGAATGGTCGCTTTGTAAAAGACTACACTAAGCCCCAAAATGTATCTATGCGCCAAAGAGGAAGGAAATGGCCACTTTACAGGTGGTCCGTCTAGTTAGCTTCGAGGTATGATGCTGGTCTAACAAGTCAGTCGTCGTATGTTCGAATCTCGGCTAGGCGGTGCTTGCTAGATAGAGTCAGTAGGATCGTTACACTGCCACTGGCCCCGTAATTTTCCTCCCAAGTAACAATGTGAGTTTTATTGTACTCCTATGGTGGTCTTCAAGACTAATTTTAGTCCTAAATGCCATCATAAGAGTGTAATAAAACCCACATTGTTACTTGGGCTGTACTCTAACAGCCGGCTGCGAAGTCTGCCGATAAAGAAGGATAATGTCTAATGACGGTTTAATCCCACGGCTTTGCTTTTACAGGTAGTCCAAGATGTTCGGTTTATAAAAACGCGATGACTAGCAGAAAATAATGCTATAAAAACGGTGTTCGTGACTTTTCCGAACATGATTTTCAGTTGGTGATGCAGAAATATGCGAAAAAAGCCAGTTCCCCGACAGTTGGAAAGCACAAAAGCACAGTTGGAAAGCAGCTGGTGTTGCCACCCAAACCAGGAAAACCGTTGGAAACTCAGAAAACTATTAGAAACAGTCATCCTCAACAGATGTACGGAGAGTGAATACTTCTTCTTCAGCAGCATAGAGCCGGGGTGGCTCGTGCTGTTTCAAGCACTCGTCTCCATTCAACTCGGTCTTGGGCCACTCGTCGCCAATTTCCTAGTCGTCTCAGAAGTCGCAAATCGCTCTCGACCTGATCGAGCCATCGTGCACGTTGGGCCCCCCTGTTCCTGGTGCCGGTGGGGTTGTTGAAGAGGACTATTTTCGTCGCACAGTCGTCCGGCATCCTTACGACGTGTCCGGCCCACCGTAGCCTGCTAACTTTCGCTAGATGTACGATGGGAGTCTCCCCAAGCAGTGCCTGTAGCTCGTGATTCATACGCCTCCGCCACTCTCCGCTTTCAGTTTGTACTCCGCCAAATATCGTCCGCAGCACTTTCCGCTCAAACACGGCAAGGGCGCGTATGTCCTCCGTAAGCAGCGTCACGGCTTCAAGTCCATAAAGAACTACTGGTCTAATAATGGTTTTGTACATTGTTAGCTTCGTGCGGCGGCGTATGCTTCCTGATCGTAGCGTTTTACGAAGGGCAAAGTAGGCCCGATTTCCCGCTTGGATGCGCCGCTGGATCTCCTTGCTAGTGTTGTTGTCCGCGGTCACCAGCGATCCCAAATACACGAACTCTTCTACCACTTCTAGTTCGTCGCCGTCAACGGTTACCGTCCGTGGGAGGCGCACATTTGTTTCCTTTGAGCCTCTTCCTTTCATGTATTTGGTCTTCGACGCATTTATTTTTAGCCCAATTCTCCTAGACTCCGCTTTCAGTCTGGTGTAGATTGCCTCCGCCGTCGCAAAGTTCCTGGCAATGATATCGAAGTCATCCGCAAAGCCTAGAAGTTGGCTACTCTTGGTAAAAATCGTGCCTCTCGTTTCGATGCCCGCTCGTCGGATCACCCCCTCAAGAGCGATGTTGAACAGCATGCAGGATAGACCGTCACCTTGTCTCAACCCTCGTCGCGTCTCGAAGGGACTCGAGAGTGTCCCAGAGATGCGTACGAAACACATCACTCGATCCAATGTAGCTCTCATCAGTCGCGTCAGTTTGTCCGGAAAACCGTATTCGTGCATTATCTGCCATAGCTTGTTTCGATCGACTGTATCGTATGCTGCTTTGAAATCAATAAAGATGTGATGCGTGGGCACGTTGTACTCCCGACATTTCTGCAATATCTGTCGGATAGTAAAAATTTGGTCCGTAGTTGCGCGAGCCCCCATGAAACCCGCCTGATAATTCCCTACGAAACCTTGTGCTATCGGTGACAGCCGGCGTAACAGGATCTGGGAGAGTACCTTGTAGGCGGCATTTACCAGCGTAATACCGCGATAGTTGCAGCAGTCTAGCCGATCACCCTTTTTGTAGATGGGACAAACCACTCCTTCCATCCATTCCTCCGGTAGCTTTTCCTCCTCCCAAATCCTCGAAATAACCCAGTATAGAGCCTTTGCTAGCGTTTCTCCGCCATGTTTATAAAGCTCTGCCGGTAAGCGGTCCTTCCCAGCGGCTTTATTGGTCTTCAGCAACCTGATTTCTCGTTTGACTTCTTGGAGATCAGGTGCTAGGACATCACTATCTTCCATGGGCGCTCCTAGGTTTTTTTTTCCATGTGTGGACTCATTACTGCGACCAGTATAGTTGATCTATTGTAATATCGCCCGGGTGTTTGCTGTATGACCTGCACTGCATTTCTTTTTGCTATAATCGCTATTGAGTGAGCGATATGCTTATTAAATTTTATGCGTGCTTGCGTGTATTGGGGTTTACCCTTCCTTCAAAGCTTAATCTACTTTACCCACTTATTCCTCGCTGCCAGCACTATCCCATATTATAGCCGTCCCTGGCGAGGACTCATTCGTACCTCTGACCAGTACACTTAACTATAGGAGGGACATTTGCACTATCAAGAGGCTTCAGAGGGTAAATATAGAATTCAGCACGAAGGAAGGGTAAATGGAGGGGCCTGAGAATAAACCCATGCTAAAGTCACTTGACATCGAATGGCTTGATTCTACTAAGATTCGAACCCACGACCACTCGCTTGTCAAAGCAGACTCGGTAACCTTGCGGCTACGGAGCCCCCCCGCTCCTAGGTTAATTTCCGTTCCGCCTCCTTCTGCGACTTCGCCATTGAGGTGTTCATCGAAGAACTGCTTCCACCTGTCGACCACCTCGCGCTCGTTTGTAACTAGATTCCCTCCCTCGTCCCTACACATGTCAGGTTTTGGTGTGTAGCCCTTTCGAGTTTGGTTCTCCTTCTCATAAAACTTGCGCGTGTCATTAGCTCGGAATAGTTGGAATAGTGAATACGGACTGTCGAATAAGCAATTTGGTTTCCGGAAAGAACAGTCCACAATGGATGCAATTCGGACAATATTTGAGAGGGCCGAGAAACTATCGACACAGAAGCGGTGCGCCGCGGCGGGGAGATCGTTACTGCGCCGTGGTAACGACAGGTATCAAGAACGCTTCTAACAGTACCAGTTGGAAAGCAATCTCCGCACAGAACACGGATTCCCGACTACCAGTGCATAATTCTGAGGAGCTATTTCCAGAATCGGCTACTGGTATACGATACGTCGGATGGTCAAAAATTCATCAGAATCGCGGCGGGAGCTCCTGAAGGTTTCCATCCTTGGTCCAACGCTTTCGAATGGAATGTACAACGACGTGTGAACATTGGAGCTGCCTACAAGTGTCGAGATTTATGGATTTGCAGACGACGTGATGCTAACGGTCACGGGTGAATGTCACGCTGCAAGAGGCTGAAATGCTGTCGATCGAGGCCTTAGGCATGATAGCAAACTGAGTGTATAGAATGAAGCTCCTGCTAGCCCATGCCAAGATGGAAGTATCGATGGTTGGTAACTGCAAAGCAGTGTATTTAGCAGACTCAAATTACTGCCGGAGAGCATGTCATAGTTGCGCGACGAATGTTGAAATACCTGGAAGTGAAGTTTGATGACCGGCTAAGTTTCAAAGGTCGCGTTGACTACGCTTGCGAAGAAGTGGCGAAGGCCATCAACCCTCTTGCTAGGATAATACCGAACAACTCTGCCCCAAGAAGCAGCAGAAGCCATCTGCTGTAATCAAGCGAAGTTGGACAGTGCGTTTAGACATAAGGACATACGGGTCACAAGTGCGTATAGGACCATCTCGTCGGAGGCAGTATGCGTCATCGTCTGCATGATTCCTAGCTGTATAACTTTGGAGGAGGGGAATAGCGAGTGTTACAGGCGGCGAGAAATCAGAGGCATTAGGAAACTGGTGCGGGGGGATTCGATGGTTAAGTGACAACAACAGTGGAACTCGACGGCGAACGGTAGATGGATTCATAGACTAATACCGAATCTCTCGACATGGGTGAACAGAAAGCATGGTGAAATAAACTTTCACCTGACGCAGTTTTTATCAGCTCACGACTGCTTTAGGCAGTACCTACATCGTTTTGAACATGCAAGATTCCGGACTCTGTCCGAAATGTAGAAACATGGATGAAACACCAGAGTGATGCAAATTATGTCAGAGCTCCAACGTAAGTGGAGAAATGAGCAGCGACCCAACAACGGCGAGTTGGTCAAAGCACAAGCAACGGAAGAAGTCGGTTCCAGTGCCGCTGACGAAAGATATTCCATCGTCGGGGAACTCTCCGCCGGAGTAGAATAATCCATCGCCGGGGATTATTCGAATGGTAACTACCCAAGCAACACAGCTTGTTATAGAATAGTATAACATTACATACATCAGAACTTCTTTATTACCAGAAAAGCGCAGAAAATTGAAGTCTAATGAAACAACAATTGAAAGAAGTATGAATTAGGTTATTTCATACCACTTTAAAACGTTATTATAGCATAAGCTACAACTTGTTCTTCCAGTAGTTTAAATTTAGTAATGGAGACATAATAAAAACTTCGTGTTGACATGTTGACAAAAACAAACATTATTCATTTGATATGAGCTGTCAAATAAATTCATGTTATCGCAAAACATCTCAAAGCCTTAATAATAACGACACATGTTTTCAAAGTACGTTTATAGTACTCTTAAACGACTACTTTCCATGAAGATTATTTTCTAACTTGTTTTGTGTGTTACTTGGGTACGAACGCACTCACCCTGCGAGGGGGGTCGTGAAGAGATGGAAGTCATGGTACAAAAATATTTACTTGTACAAGTTGCGCACATACAGACACATACACATACACAGGCACATACAGCAGACATACCAGACCCCTATAAACTCACGTCGCACACCAACAAACCCAAACATTGCATTCCATTTTGCGGTATCCCATTTTACTAGAGTCCGACGTAATAAAATATTAAATATACGATAATATACGATACGATAATACGATTCTTCATGTGCTTCACGTTACATGCAGCATTTGTTGAGACTAACAGCAGGTTGAGAAAATTCGATTGTTTTAGAATGCATGTTAATAGCGCCTCAAATCTTATTTCAACATCAAACACTATTCATATATTTTGATGACATCAAAAAATTGTTATGTTAAAATGGCTTGACTGTGCTGCAGGTTGAGAAATTCAAATTTTTGCAAGTCGATAATTTTGTATATGTTGTTATTCATGTTCATGATTGAAAGCTAAGTAAGTTAAAGTTGTTTGGAAAATGTTTTGTACCTGACTGCCTTATGCCGGGTTGACGGTGGAATAAAAATTGACATCACTACGGATCCCTCCTGCCTTGTGTTGTCCATCATTTTCGAAAAAAATTAATCTAAATGTAATGCTTGACCATTGTACCTATGTGAAGTATTGCAGGCAACTAACTGATGCAAAGCAGCAAGTGAAACATTCAAAACTATTCTCGGATAAGAGAGTCGCTGATTTTCCTCGCGTGGAGAATTGCTGCGTCACGTCACATTCACAAATATATTGTGAGTTTCATTGAAAGTTTTCCACCGCGCTGTTCAAAAATGAAATGCTCTTTCATGGTTACTGGGTCGATTTGGCATTATTGGAAGAAATTACACAGAAATCAGAAAGTTTTGGTTACTTTTGGCCACCCAGTTACACGAACAACATGTTTGTTTACAACATTTTGGCAGCAGTTCTAGCGCGGTGTTTGCTTCAAGCGCGGTGTTTTCTTTAGACCGCGTTTAACTTTGGGCAAAGCACCCAATACTTTTAGCCAGACAACAGTTCCGAACAAATTCTTACAGTATATGGATGTAATCTGGCAAAAGGTAAGGGTGGCCGCTCACTTTTCTATGAAGTTTCACTTTCAGGACATCTAATTGGACTAGATTTAATGTTTAAAGGTGATATCGGCTGAATGAAAGCGGTAGTTATCTTCAACAAAATTGTTTACGGTCAGGACATCAAATTGAACTTAATATTTAAACGATAACACCGATTGAAGAAGGGGGTGGTTTGGTAGTCTGGCATGCTTCCCAAGCACAGATATCAAATTGGTCTAGGTTCAATCGTCGAAATGAATCTTTGACGTGTTGGGACAGGCAGATTTTGTCACTTTTTTTTTCTTCTAAAAATACGTTGTAATCAATCACGAAGCGTGGATTGTCAGTTGAACAATGCTTCATTATTTTTAATTTTTAATTTGATGCGTAGAAAATTTTCCGATCGATTGGTACAAAAATATTTAAAATCTATCGGGAAACAGCTAAGCTATTAGCGCTCAAAACCCATCATTTTTCGTGACGCTCGCATTTTTCTGAATGACACCCTATCTCAAACCTTACCGTAAGACGTAGTCCTACGTCAAAACTTCCTAAACTATGTTCGTAAAAGCGCTCAACTGTAACTTATATCAACAACACATATCAATTTCACTAACCAGGCAAACATATCGATTAAGGCTAAATTATCTTCGCGAGATAAACTACAAACAGAGCTCAAAGTTTTCCATTGAAAATAGTTTCAATGTTTAAATTTGCAACTGCCTTCGGTTGTAGGACCTTTGGCGTTGACACCGTCTTTCGTTTTACCCCAGTAAAATTAATAAGCATTCATTTGTAAGCAGTTTCTTGCTTTAACGATTTAAATCTTTCAGCTCCAAGTTTTCTTTATGATAAATAAATTGCCTATCTCTATCCTGGTTCAAAGGAACGGACAATTTACTCGCTGGTAACTTTGAACCATAACACTTCTACGATTAGCCACTAATTAGTTCCACAAGCCATGTGTCCAATACACTGAGGAATGTGTTCAGTTCGAGAGCTTATCAGAGAGGGTATCCTTTATTTTTCAATTACCTTTGAAAAGGTAAAACTGAAGTACGATCAGCTGTAAAAACTTTAATTCACCTAACGGGGTGAGAAACATTTGTTAAATTTCGTATATTTTGACGCTCTGAATTGCACGGTTTGTGCCATTCGGTGTTGTAGTAACGATTTCACTTCTTTCAACGGATTTTCATTCCTTTGATCGGTAGTATAACAAAGGTAAAAAGACAGTGCTCGTGCATAAAACTGTTTTTCAATCAAGTGTAATCAATCTCCCGATGGTCTCTTATTGTAAGTGTTCATATTGTTATTACACTTGCTTTGTGGTGCTAATTATCCTCATTACACGCCGCATGGTAAGCCGGCCACAAACTTTTTGAATAAATGTGTAAACCCACATATAAACCATAATCATAGGTACATTCGATTGAAAATTAATGTAGATAGTTTATGTCCAACTGAGTTGACTTTCCCCCTGTCATGTTTAACTATAATAACGAAGAAAGCAATAATGTAAAAGCAGCGG
The DNA here is from genome assembly GCF_943734655.1 of Sabethes cyaneus. Classification (NCBI taxonomy): domain Eukaryota; kingdom Metazoa; phylum Arthropoda; class Insecta; order Diptera; family Culicidae; genus Sabethes; species Sabethes cyaneus. The sequence continues at coordinate 44,884,829 of NC_071353.1, read as the reverse complement.
AAAGTACAATTAACCATATGAACTTGAAAACCTCGTTTGATCCATGGAGCAGTGAAGCTGTGCATCGTCAAATAATTCCAATGTTTTTTTTTATGAAGAGAGGGTAAATCGATAATGGTTGATTTCTAACTGCTTGTGTCCCATAATTTTTCTACATTTTGGTACATCAAAGAATGAATACGAACAGAGTGAGGCATTAAAGTGACAATAATTCATTTACATGATTTACAGGAAATGTTTAACTTATTTTTACATCCTTATTATTCAACCGTTGCATATGCAGTTTAACCCCGCTTTTTACCATTAAACTTGGTTGACTAATGATGGAAAAGTGATTCTTGGAACAATTGCACAAAAAATTTTCGATCACCTTCCTAGTGGAGGATAAAATTTGTTCACAGGTGTTTGACGGATATTTATGTATCATATCCTATTTAGTCTAGATCATTATGGGTCATTAACCTAGCATATATGTCTGTGTGATACCTCGTATGAATAACACAAATTTTCAATTATTATCACTGTTAATAAAAGTTTCCATCATTATCTTTCCGGAAAAGTTAGACTAATTTGCTCGTAAAACAAAGGTATCTTTCGCCGTTAGGGGGATTAAATATGTAAAGCTTTCTACCGTTCTGTTATTGTATAACAAAGGTAAAAATGGCATGAAGTTTTCCATTCAAATTGATGTAGATGAGGCACGCTTTGCGATTGTGGTCTGGTCAGTTGGCATGCGCTTCTCACTTTCGTCAGCGCGCTATTATGGTGGTCGGGAGCAAAAGCTAAACTCTCTCTTACCACCACCGGACTGGCCGATTGGGGCTTTTGACGACCAAATTCCTTTCGTGACTGTCCTCATTTCACTGTCACTGTATGCAGGTATGTTTACGTGTGGGAAGGAATTTACCTTTGGCGCCAGTTTTGTCAAGGTCGTTTTTCTGTCGTTTCCAAAGAGTAGGAGAAATTTAATTTATGGTCTGCCCTTGGCTTCAAAATGTACATGATTAAACGTAGCGAATGGATTTAATCTGTAGTCACACAACGATAGGTGTTCACGAAGTCTCGTATCATATCTTCCATCCTTTTTTCCTTCATTTAAATGCAATTTTGCATTAGTGAATTACAATAATTTGAAACTGACGACTTTTCTTAGTGTTACTCTCCATTATAGTCGATATCGTTTGATATTGGCTGGAATTTCACTTATAGGAACAGGATATAGGAATATTATACTACATTCGAAATGTATGCCGTATGCATATCTATATTCAATTTATTTGAGAAATAGTAGCTAATTTCCGTAAAATTTTAGTTAGCTTGAATGGAAACCCAGAAAACAGAATGACAAGTGAGTAATTCTCGTTGAAACAGGGCCTCAGTAGTGGATTCTATTTTGAAGAATGTTTCTTATAACATTTTTTCTCAGCTTTCGAATGGTGGTCTTGAAGTTAAAATCAGTTTGGGAGATCAGGGCGATAACGGAGATTTTTCAATAAAATCCTAAATGTCGACCAAATCCAAGATGGCCGCCAAAATTTTTTACTCCATTTGAAAGCCCAGTTCTTCTTTCCAGAACTGTGCCATTTGTTAGTTGTTCCATTGCAAAATTAGAAAATCTCACATGATATAGATCACAAAGTTTGTTAAAAGTTCCACATTTTTTAAACTGCCGGGCCCCTTAGCGAACGAGGGGTCTTAAAAGTCTAATTTTCATTTTTTAACCACTACCACAATAGATCAAAATAATGGTCGCAGTGGTCAAATCTTCCGACAAAAAAAAATTTCGAGCACAAAAGTTCTAATATTTGAAGACCTCGTGTCAGTAGTGGCCCCGTTTCAATGAGAATTACTCATGTTTTAAAAACGGAATGAAGCTAGGTTTTGCTTTGGTAATAGCTGATAATAATACGAGTACGGAAATTCAACGACGGGTTCAAGCTGAAAGTCGGGCCTAATTTGCCATCCGAAAAAAATGCAGTGAGCTAGAAGGATACGCGCGAGCAATTTGTTAGCAGACATTTCTTTCTTTGTTGACGAAGGAACAAATGATAAACCTGATCAGCGACGAAAAGCTGAGCAACGATACTGTGCCCAATAGACGAGTTCATTTCACCGTAGTAATTTGAGGATGTTCCGGAGAAAGTAAGGTTTAAGCTCTAAACCGAACATCATGTTGGGTTTGGTAGCATCCAACGGTTTGAAAATGTTGCCTGTTTTCATTAATCTTAGCATTAAAATCAATACCGAAGTGTATATTGGTATTTTGAAGGACCATGTGCTTCCCTGCATGAAGGCCAACTCTCTGAGAATCAATACTACAGGATGGAGTGCCATATCACATGTCAAATCCGACCCAACGATAGCTGACGGAAAACATGAAGTTCTGACGAAAGATTTGTACCTTAGCATTCTATTTATTGCTCGTTAATCACTAAGTTTTTCTCACTATAGCTTTATTTCTCACTTGTAGAATATTCTTGCTATTGATTTTCCCATCACTTTGTTTACATTGTTTCCTTCCTCTATATCTGATTCTGGTCTGACGTTCAAGACCAAGTGACTGTCAGCCTACTCACATTACAAGCTTCAGGCTAAGGCCAAGGGTGTGTCAACCTGTCTTTTTAGCAGGGGAGTGATGTGTTGGAACACTTCCGCCCATAACATTTAGTATACTCCTGGTCTTGCTGGATTTACTTAATCTCCAACATTGCCAAGCACGCCTCTGTACGCGGCCTTCTGATATTTCCGCAGCCCTCATATTCGCTTGCTGGATTCCTCCGTCTTAATCACCGCCTCTGCTATGCCTCTCTTCCGCTCTTTGCTATGCTTCTGCTTTCGGCGGGCCACCATCACTTCTTAGGATCCCAGGTGGTCAAAGCCTAAGAAGCTGACCGCATAATGCATTGACAACAGCCGCAAACTTCAAGTAGCTTGCGCCGGCAGATGTACCGTATACACTTCCCGATGACCTTCCTGGCCTGGCAAAGGGTGAACAAGTGCGCTCCATGATCTCTGTTCACCAACTCTTATCCCTAACTCTACATGGTGCCGGCTGGGTATGCAACCTCGGTTGTCGTACGCTAACAGCAAAGGGGATACAGTGGCTCCCCACCTTAAGATGGTAGCCCGTCAGCGGGATAAGGACCTTAGGTTAACAGTCTACTGTACCAAAAAACCAAAAGTTAATGAAAATGAAAGAAGTCTATCTGGATTATTGCCAACCACCTTTAGCATGAATACACGGACACGAATCGGGACGTGGAATATACTGACCCTTGCTCAGCACGGCAAACTGGTTCAACTTGCAAGGAAAGCTAGCCGCTTGAAGCTTGAAATACTGGGGCTGAGCGAGATCCGCTAGCCGGATACTGGCGAACACAAGACATCATCCGGGCAAGTCTTGCTCTACTCTGGCATACGAGCATTTTCACGCTACCCGTGAAAGAGGCGTTGAATCAAGTGGGCACCGATAAACGAAAAAATAATCGTTGCCAGATTCAGAACACGGGTTAGAAACCCTACAGCAATCCAGTGCTATGCGCCAACAGGTGTTGCCGACTTGCGTGAGAGAGTTTCTACAGCCAGCTGGACACGCGTGGTTGAGAAAATCCCGAAGGGGGCATCCAAATCCATTAGGGCTACTTCAACACGAAGATTGACTCAAACAACGTGGACCTTGAACACGTCATGGGACACCATGACCTAGGGGAGACGAGCGAAAACAGGGAGCTGTTTACAGAATTCTGTGGTATTAACAACATGGTCGCTCTTTCCCCATAGACCAGTACATAAAGTCACGTGGATTTCCCGCAACGGCCGAGCAGAAAACCAAATCGACCTCCTCTGCATCAGCTGAAAGAGGCGAAGGAGCCTTCTTAATGTACGCAACAAACGCAGCGCTGATATTGCATCCGACCATCATTTTGTTCTGGCTGAGAAATGTTTGAGCGTCGCACGTGTCCAACGACGGGAGGAGAAAGTCGGATGCCTTTACGACGTCCGTCGATCCTGAGGCAAAAGAAGCCATTGTCGAACAACTTGAGTCTCGAGCCTCGGAGTTGCCACCTGGTGGAACCGTCGAAGACCAATGTACCGGCATCAAGAACGCCTTCATCACGACCAGTGACGAAACTCTTTGCAAAGTGTGCAACGGGCGGAGGAAGTGGATTTCGGATGAAACTTGGCGGAAGATCGACGAGTGAAGAGAGACAAAAAGCCGGCATTGAGCGAACGCGAGCTAGATTGGCTAAGACAGCTGTCCGTCAACGATACGCCTAACTGGAGAGGGCTCTTAAACGCTCTTGTAGGCGGGACAAGAGAGCCTGGACTAACTTCCTAGCCGAACAGGGGGAAACCGCCGCCGCCAATGGTGATATCCGTTTGTTGTACGATATTTCTCGCCGTCTTAGTGGTGCCAGAATGAATACAAAGATACCGCTAAAGAACAGAGCTGGTCAGCTACTGACTGACCTTACAAAACAGCTTAAGCGATGGAATGAACATTTTGATCAACTCTTCCGAGTTTCAAATGTCAGAAATGAACAAAACCTGCAAAGTACGACGCCTACAGTTCGTCGAATTAATCGCGCCAATTTGGAGGCGCCATCGCTGGATGAAATTGAAATCAAAGACTGGCACATTTAGCTCCCTTAATAATCTAAGATGCAGGGCCTATTGGTCAAAGGCCCTAAAAAGGAAATCTAACTGAATGCGGTGTGGCATCACGTTGCTCTGTATTACTCTCAAAGTACTCTGTAAGGTAATCCTCAACTGGACCCAGGAGAAGATCGACGCTACTCTTCGGCGGCAGCTAGCTGGGTTCCGTAGTAGCCGATCATGTGTAGGCCGTATCGCAACGCTCTGCATTATATAGTATTAGGTACAGCAGATCAACGAATCTCAGGACTCTCTTCAACTGGTGTTCGTTGACTTCGAAAAGGCATTTGACCGACTCAAGAGGAGTTCCAGATAAGCTAGACCATCTCACCGAGACCCAGTACGAGGCGTTCTCATGCAAGGTTTTGCACAACGACGTCTTGTCCGACCCTATAAGGGTCATTGCTGGCGTTTCTCATCATTATGGATGAGATATTAGTTGGACCAATTGACAGCAGACCTAATCGAGGATTGCCTTGGAATCCTCTAACGATGGAGCAGTCAAAGTTAGATGACCTCTCTGAGAATTCCCAGGCAACAGGTCTCACAGTCAAAGTAGCAAAAAATAAGTCGCGGGACAACATGTTGAGCAGATAGACTCCTTTCAATATCTTGGTAACCAGACAACACCCGATGGTGGTACCAAGACCGATATAGCCACATAGATAAGAAAGGCCAGGGGTGCCTTTGCAGGTCTGCGAAACATTTGGCGCTCAAACCATATCACTGTACATACGAAAGGCCGGAAAACGCTAACATTGCAGGTATTTATTAACCGGTGCCTGCGATATATCATTCGTGTCTGGTGGGGAACTCCTTTGTCGATGCCTTCAACGGCCAATAGCAATAAAAATTCATGAACGTAGGTGGAAGTGGATCGGAGACACCTTGAGGAAACGAGTGAACAAGATCTGCAGAGAAGCACTCAACTGGAATCCGCCAGGACAGCGTAGAAGAAGCAGATCCAGAGGCTCATGGCGGTGCAGCTTAGCCAACGACATCCGTGCTGTAGACCAGAACCTATCCCGGCGACAGGTAAAAGCAGGTTGTTGAGTCCGATCAGCAGTTTTAGCTGCCCGTCATACGACTCAATCGGCAGATTTCGCATGTGTTCTGTTATTTTCTCCAGCAGACTCTTCCGCAACCGTTCCGGACGACCGTAATGCATGCGAAGTTTTTCAACGACGCTCGGGGAGGATTGAGAAAGAAGCTATTGCTCACTGTCCAGGTTCAGAGCATTGCCTGTTAGAAATTGTTGCAATCGAACCAGGTTTTCATAGTCCATAAAACCGTAGATCTCGTTCGAAGCCTTGTAAGCCGCATAAAACAATGGCCATTCGGATGACTTGCTAGAACACGTCCAAAATGTACGCTAAACCCCTTCTTGTAGGTTGCTTTCGTAGACCCAAATTGCTTCTACTTAATCATGGCGTAGTTGTGCAGCCTCGACTAGACTGATCGATGTCTCGCTTATAGTTGTCTTTACTTTACTCGCGTTGCTTCAGCTTTTCAACTTCGGTCTGTACACGCGCGATCTTCGGTGATGATTTACCTGACACATTCTTCAGTTCGCTCAACTTCCGGTCTAACTCCACTGCTTGTTTCTCAAACGCCAATTGATCAGTTTCCATTCGCCGTACTTCATCGCTCTTTTCTTTAAGAACTGTTTCCCGCCTTAGACTTTTTTCTTCTTCATCTCCCCCTTACATTTTCTTTTCCATTTCAATCCGCTTTTTCTCCACTGCAAGCATCATTCTTCTCTCCATTCGCCTCGGCATTATTTCTGCTCCTAATTCCTTCTCCAACCATTTTTGCTTTTCCTTGAGTGCTCTCATTTTCTGCTTCATACTGGAAACGTCTTTCGCGGGGTTAGCGAAAAGTTTATCAGCCTTATCAGCGTTCTTACGGCTCTTACTTTGCTTTTTGGAAGCATCTTTCAGCTGCTTTTTATACTCTTGAGCCAGCTGCTGGTAAACCGCATTTTTACAATACCACTTGCCTGACTTCGATACATGTACTCCTCCTACACAGCGGGAATGATATTATTTTTCGCAACCATCAACAGCTACCATTTCTTCGTTGATAGTTGACGGTCCATAGTCACAGATAGTTGACGTGCCGCAGTCAAATTTATCTCCGTATCGTCAGCATCGGAAGACGCGTTTCGAGGTAGAATCGACATCTCTGTGTCCTATGTGTAATGATACTTTCTTGTTGAGAATTTTTCGACAGAAACCCTTTTTGTAGCAAACCTTTATCACAGACTAACAGACATAACACTTCGAAAAAAATTTCTAACAAAACATCGTTTCAATGATACCCCTAAAACTTGGAAAAAACACTAGCATCACCTGGTGTAGACTTCGCGCCACGCAGAGTAGACTGCTATAAATTTAGCAATGCAATAAATTTACTTGTATATTATCTGACAACAGTGCCAGCGCAGGTAAGCGGCGTTCTCGCACAGCGACTGTTGTTTGAGGCTTGATTTAAGCGAAAATTTTAAATAATCGGTTTTATTGACGATGGAATGAGGATTCAGTGTTACGTCTGAGTCTGTGCCTTTACAGTAATGACCCAATTTTGTCACCCATATGATGAATTTAGGGGTGACAAAAACGGGACAGTGAGAAAATGGGGTAGTTTTTTAATTTTTATTTTTTTGCAAATAACTTAGAACAAACTATACATATTCCATTCTGATCACTTTTAGGGCATTTCGCACTCCCTTCGACCTCTCTGTGGACATTTGTCACCTTTTGACAGCACAGCTCCCAAAGGTATCAAAACACGCGTTGTTTTAATTGCGCCGAAATGGTTGATTATACTGGTTTATTTTGTTCAGAGAAATTTCTCAGCGTGAAAAGCTCTTTCTTATAGTATGAACGATTCTTTGATTAATCCCCTTAAAAGTAAGATAGAAAATTTATTTTTTAAGCAGTAAGAGATAGAACAAAATAAAGCTCTACAAATTTTTGGAGAAGATTATAATAAAGAACTTTGCCAAAGAAAGTAACTTTCTAGCTAGGGTAAAGAACTAGTTTTAAGCAGTCTAAGCGGGTCACTGAATGTTTTACCTTATTACAAGCGATGGGTTGACTAAGTGGGGGATATCAGCATACCAATCTTCTTGCTATCTTTAGTTCTTCAAGCTGTTACCATTGGAAGACACTATTGTTGAGCTAATCTTTTGATTTTTCGCTTTAAAAGTTGGAGCGGCGGAACTAATTTTGAACACACCGAACCCATTTTCACCCGCAAGGTGCTATTTTAAGCAATCCTGAAATCTGAATTTTTTTACGTCCCCTTAAAAAATCCCTCGAACTTTTCCCCCTATTCAGTAAGTTCGCGTTCCTATCCGCGACCTACTAATCGGCATCTGATGCGTAATCGGCATAGCGTATCGGCATAGATGCGTATCTGTATAAATTGTTTATCGGGGCATACACTCACAGCACCGTTCGGCAAACGGTATTCGTCGTCTCTTTTATTCTCTGGTGTTCTTATGGGAAACTGCGAGTTTGACGTCTCACTCGCTGTTCATATGGATGGTGAGAGAACAAAAGAGGCAAACAAATAACAGTACAAACGATCCGAGTACAAACGATCAGAACAGTGTTGTCAAAGCAAATAACATTGAAACACATCGTTGCTTTATTAAATCACTGAGAAAATCTTCGAAAATTATTGAAAAAGCTGTCTTTTGTGTTGTTTTTAATAAAGAAAAATTAATTATGAACATACATTTCTCTTGAAAGTATTGAACCACGTTTTCACCATAGGAGGTTTCAGGTAATTTCAAACTTAAAATTCTTATTTCCAGAACCGAAACAGTGTCTTGGCAACAGGATAGTTCATTAGTTGTGCTGCAGCTGCTGCTAGTGGTGAACAGGTTCCGTCAATTCAGAATTTGTTTTCAGTTTTGTAAGAAAATAATAAAACTTTTGGCTAGTGACAAAGCCTTAGTTAATAGAAAAAAAGAGACTGAATAATATGGTATGTGACAATTGAGTGCTTGACTTTCAGAGTGGTTGTAATCAGTGCTGAAAATTTGATGAATTCGTTAGTAGCGAGGTGGCGATTGCTGAAGAGCAGCTGAAAAATGTACGTTTTTGGACAACAATTTTTAATTCATCATATTTCTTGTCGGAAACCCAGTAAATTGTGTTTGTGTGAATCAAATGTATGGTTAAGTGATTTGTAAAGATGATCCTATCAAAAGATTTTGAAAATATGAATAAAAAAGTGCATTTTCGGATCATTTATGTTCAACTGATTAAAATAGGTAACACTACTTAACTCGTTCCTTACCCTATTACAGTTGTGGAGGTAAGAAACAAATTTTGTGGAAACTCCACGATAATCGACTTTTTGAACACAGTTCTTTCCACAGTGTTTTATCACATTTGACATGTTTGATAATGATTTCCAAACAGTCAAATTTCATACTTTTCTAGAATATAGTAATTTGCTATCGTCAATATTTGAGAATACCATTCGAATTTTCTTGTAAAAATCATGCAACTTTCAGTAACAATGACTCCCAAACATACAAAATCGTGCAAGCAATTCATTACCCATGTGAAAGTACAACAAAAATACTACGAAATGCTAAAAAAATTAGCCTGACCCTGCATGACTCTCTACAAAAACACTTGCGTTGAAATTTGTTACTCAGCGGACTTTAATATGGCGTAGTTAAAAAAAGTGTTATCCAGATTAAGTAAATGTCTGAAATAATTATTAAAAAGGTGTAATTCAAGCAACATTGAGTATTTCTAGAGATTCAGAAAAAGATTTTCAAATAAGGTACCCCGGGGCAAGTGGAAATACGGGGTAAGTGGGAACGGAGCTCATAACTCTCTTCAACCTCATTTTCTTCAACCGAACCTTTCTAGAAATGAAAGATACAACTCAAACGCATGTATTAAAATTATGGATTATTTATAACAGGCATACCAAACATCAAAATTGCACTTTCAATTTGAGCGTTATTTTCAATTTGCGTTGTAAGTTTGACGCACCTTTCTATAAATGATATTTTGACCACAGGCTTTACGTAAAAGTACATGTTTTTCTGACAGTAGGTAAACATAATGAGTGTATTAACAAATTACACCCGAAAACTAGTTGTTTAAGGGGGCATAGTACTTTTTCAATTTAAAAAAATCGAAATTTTTTTTATTGATTATTTCAAAAGATTAACATTTTGACCATATGTGTTCCCGGTCATTTCGATGAATTCCAAAAATTGACAAAGTTACAACTATTTGTACCGCGCATGTCTGGAGCGATTACACCGAGAATAAAAACTTCAACGTCGTTTTTCTCGAAACCAGGTTTTGAAAGTCGGTACCATAAATATTTCAAGAACGGCTTAAGCAATTCTCATGATTCTTTTTTTGTTGCAGAGCCAACAAAGTTATCTAGTATTTGACCCATCCTTTTTTCGATATTACAATTTTTGTATTTTTTAGAAATGTTTAAAGTCAATTTTTTGGACTAAAAACCTTACTTTTATGTTTGAATGTCCGCCATTTTGTTATGCGTTCGAATTTAACAAAAAGGATGGGTTAAACACAAGATAATTTAATATACTTTCATGTCGTTTTTAAATTTTTCAATTCGGATAAGCCCCCCAGCGCCAATCCATGGTACTGTAAATCATGTTTTTTTCGAATGATCATGTTCAGGGAGCCGTAGGGGAGAGGGGAAGAGGTTCACATATGCAAACAAAATTGTAAATATTAGTATAAAGTGCAATGTTTAGAATGTAAAAAACCCGAATCGATTCGCTTTTCGCATTATCGAGAAAAAAATATTTGAAATAAGGCAAAAAATATGGTGTAAAAAGTACTATGCCCCCTTAATTTGACAAACGGCATTAAAAAAATGGGTCGAAATAAGGTCGGCACTTGAAAGCACCCGGGGCAAGTGAAACCTATTAAAAATAAAGTGTTTCAGCACAAAACTTCCTGTCTTAATACATTTTTTAGATGAACTATCGAACATTTTCAGTTCAATTACATAATACTTATACCAGTAAAGCTTTAAAATAAAGCCAAAAAGCACTAAGCCAAGGGGCCCCAAAAAAGAAGCCCATATGCACAGTTTGTGAGGGAACAAACAGTTTAGTCACATTTTGGTTACACCTAAACGATGTTCATTGAATTTGGAAAGTCAAATTTGATATAATTAAGCGAATCTGCAACTGGAATTGAAACAATAAAGTGTTGTGGTTATTATAACGTAACTATCTCTTATGAGTAGCTCTACCGAATTGGGCATGATAGAACAAACAGATCATAATCGTATTTTCGAGCTTTTAAACAATGGTTCATCTTAAATTACGTCTCGCAAGAATTGGATACAACGACATATTCTACTACATTTCATTACAATAATGCTTTACAGCGTAATTGCTCACGATCTGTGGTTTATATACATTATAAAGTCGCCCGTTGTGATCTGATTTTGTTACGCTATTTTTGAATGAACCCTTCATCCAAATATTGTTTTTGATTGCTTCATGCAATGCTTTACCATTGCTGTATATTAACTTACACAATTTACTATTATTTTATGCTTTTTAATCAAATTTGAAAATAGGTCCCAGTTGCCCCGGTAAATGGGGTAAGTGGGACCTATCGCCATAATTTTGAAAATTCTTCTCCAGATTCATTTCATGTAAATTCATAGGCCTTTTTCGTAATTAATCCTTCGAAGTGATACCACTGAAGAGTTTCTGTGCTGAAAGAATTTTGAAATAATCATAGGTATAGAAAAGACAGTGGAATAAACCCAAACTATGCATTTTTTAGGTCCCACTTGCCCCGATGTACCTTATCCGTTTTTGTATTGAACTGGAGTCAGTTCAAGGTGTACAAGTTACAGTGTATTTGAAACTTCTTCATCATCACTATCGCTGTTACTGTGCCTGTCATCTGTACTGACCAATTGCGTATTTTGATACCTTTGGAACCACTGTGCAGAGTAGTGCTGAATCGCAAAAACGCGATCATTAGCTAATAACTGCGTAATTTTTGAGAGTGGTATCTTTGGACAAGTTTAATAATGAAATACAGCGTATATCATAATTGCTTCTTCAAAGATATCACCCTTAAAAATTACCCATTTTTGTGTAAAAAGACTTGAGTGTATTCCGCTTTCTTCCGAAATTTAACCCTCCGATTTTTTGTTCGACAGACTACACAGCCAACTGTTAGCACAGGACAATTGCGGGGCTCGTACTACGATCCTTGTGACTAACAGTCTTTCCCAGCCGAGAATCCCAGATGCTGATTTGTTGCTTATGTTAATGCTTATTGATTACCTGGGATGGGTAGTTTAATACACAAATTTGCATTTTTTCCTCACTGTAAATTAGAAAATAGCTCCCCTCATTGCTTAGTCAGAAAGCGGATAGCAATATTCGCCGCGGTTGGACAACATTTGGCCGAATGCCATTTCGCGAAAAACCTTAAGTGGAATGTATCATTTCACGGAAAACTTTTTCGTGGAAAGTACCATTTCGCAGGGGTGATCCTCTCCTTACTCGCTATCGCTAATAGAGGTCAGTAGACCTAGGAAAACAAATAACCCTAGACAGTGGTGATTGTTGCGGCGGTGTTGAAGCCAGTCCCACCCACACGCTGTGTCCGAAGGCACATAATATTTAACTTACATGCACCTGAGATTTCTCTTCATAGGATGTTAGTATTAATCAAAACAACTAATTTAGAGAAGGTCTTAAAATATTCTATCTTGGGCTTTTTGAAAAATTTAATTTTCAAGGTTATTTAGGGGTCATCCCCTCTCAAGTGATCATATCCGTTGTATTCGACCACCTCCGATTTCAACCAAATTTGGTATAGTTGCTCCTTTTGACCCCACAATCATTTTCCCAATGTTTTGTACGGATTGATCAATCCCCCTTGCAGTGATGCTTCTCCATTTTTCTTAGATTTTCGAAAATACTCTTTTTTCACTGCATGTCACGGCAAGGGGGATTGTTCAATCCATACAAAACTTTGAGAAATAAAAGGTGGGGCCGGAATAGGTAATTATACCAAATTTGGTTAAAATCGGAGGTGGGCGATTACAACGGATATGATCTCTTGAGAGGGAATGACCCCGAAATAACTTTGAAAATTGGATTTTCAAGAAACCCAAGATAGAATATTTTAAGACCTTCTCTAAATTAATTGTTTTGATTAATACTAACATCCTGTGAAGAGAAATCTGAGGTGCATGTAAGTTAAATAATAAGTACCTTCGGACATAGCGTGACCCAGCCAGTGGCCGGCGCTTCCGGGGTTTCTAACCATCAAAAAATAAATTCAAGCCTCCAAAATCGCCAACATGCCAAGTTTGGTTCCATTTGCTTGATTAGTCCTCAAGTTATGGCGAAATTTGAATTTCATTTGTATGGGAGCCCCTCCTCCTAAAAGGGGGAGAGGTCATAATTCCCTTTCTAAAGAGGGGAGGGATCCTAATTCATCATAGAAAAAAATCTTGCCTCAAAAAACACCCACATGCCAAATTTGATTCCAATTGCTTGATTAGCTCTCTAGTTATGCAGAAATTTGTGTTTCATTTATATGGGAGCCCTCCCTCTTAGGGGGAGGAGTCTCTAAATATCATAAGAACCTTCCCTGGCCTCAAAAACCCCTACATGAAAATTTTAACGCCCATCGGTTTAGTAGTTTTCGATTCTATAAGAAATATACCGACAGACAGACAGAAATCCATTTTTATAGGTATAGATTTTCCAACACACTTCCTCCCGTAGTACTAGTACTAAAATACACAGTCGATCTCTCCTTTTTCTCTGTGAAAGTCCAATTACTGCTACGCTACTGCAGACTATACATCATAAAAGCAATAACATATGAAATCTGAGCAGTTATTTATAGCATTGCTAAATTTATAGCATAGCATTTAGAGCAGTGATGGCCAAACTGCGGCCCGCGGGCCGCAAGTGGCCCTTCGAGATGATTTGTGCGGCCCGCGGACTGATTTGAAAGATGGTGGACTTGAGAAATTTTTTTGATTATATAGTAGTCACTCAGTTTAGTTGTAATGTCTCGTGCATGTTGTGAATCTGAATGCTTTCCGATTTAAATCTAGTGGTGATTCCTAGAAAATGGTTTTTGTTGTCGCATATTTTACATTGTGTTATGTACAGGAATGGTCAGAGATTATTGCGGCCCGGGGCATACATGGGCGATCTGATTTGGCCCGCACCGTGCCTATGCCTGGGCACCACTGATTTCGAGCATTGCTAAATTTATAGCAAGCTGCTCTGTGTAACGCGAAGATTGCACCAGGTGATGCTAGTATTTTTTCCAATTTTTAAGGGTGTCATTGAAACGATGTTTTGTTAGAAAATTTGTTCAAAGTGTTACGTCTGTTAGTCTGTGCTCTAACATTCTTTCACTTTTTTCTATTGCTTTACGCTATCATTAATCAATGAACTGACTTGTTTAATTTCCAGGTTCTGCGGGTAAACACGGTAAGCATTCAGGTAAGTATCTTTCTAAATCCAAAGTTCTTTTTCAGTAAATTACAATAGCTTGGCTTAACAGGTGAGTAAATTTCGTCAGGCTTTGATTTCACGGAAATTCGTTTAACGTGGTCGAAACGAACCAAAATCACTCGAAACGAGAATCGCAATATCGCCCCTGCCTTCCTTAGCAGGGGAGCGCCGTGTTGCAACACTTTCTATATTTTAAATCGACATCAAATTCTATATGAAATTCCAAACAACAATTTGAGCTTAATTGGACTTTTATACCGGTATAAATGACCAATTTTGGTCATAAAAACCATCATAAGAGTGTCATAAAACCTTCAATTTTACTTAGGATATTGACTAAAACCAAATACCAATGTGTGTATTGAAGAAGTAATTTCTGCTATAAGAAAATTTGTTGCTTGAGTACCCAGAGGTTACTCAACTGTAAGATAATTTCGCAGCTTCTATCAAAATGTTGTGAAAGAGCTTTCAGTTTCATTAGCACTTGTGCAAAATTGCTCATAAAACCACTGCTTGGAGTGTCTATATGTATTCAATCGATTTCCTAACTACTAACGGGTTGTAAAAAAACTCTAATGCCATAAAACTCAATGTGTTACTTGACAAACCATAATTTGGTATGAGTGAATGACGGATAGTTAGATTAATCGTGGTATACGGTTACTAACAATACACGACCTTCTCTAACCTTCCTCCGATTGTTGTCGAAGTTGCCAGTGAAAGGTATGTTAAAATTAATTCGTAACTCCTGTGTGTATACCTACCTAGGATCAACTCACATAGCGACTCTATTGGTTCGCTCGGTATTGTATTCACTATCTGATACCTTGCGGTGTACACATTTTGGAGTGAACTCGTAAACTTGAGTGTTTTTGACGTACCTCTCTGTTTCGGTTCAACATCGCAGACGAGTAGGCATGTTGTTTTTGATCGGTTCACTTTCATCGACACTCCAACAATGATATCATTGGAGTGGCCCATCTCAAAGCTGCATTGATGAAGAGGTTGAACAGTTTTCAGTTGATTGTTGATTGTAAGCGTTTCTCTACATGTTACTATCTCTATTCAAAGTTTTGAAATTGATGGCTGATAAATGTAACTGCTTGATTGTACCGAACTCGAAAGAAAAACTATCCGTGGTAAAATCTAGCCAATTTGTTGGTCAGAAAATTGCAACATATTAAATGACACTAACAAATAAAATAATTTATCAACCCATTTCTCCGGCCACACTCGCTCCAAACAACCATAATAAGCCATCAATATTCTATCAACGTTTCGCTGTACTGGGCGGGCAATCCCTAGACATTGTTTAGACTACGACAGAAATGAAATAAAACGATCGTTCACATATTGACGTGAAGCAGAGTGCCAAATAACAGCGATGCGAAAATTCGTGTGCCCGTCTGACGCAAAGCCCATGATTACCTACAAGTGTGCTGTGGAAAACTTGTTTGGATATGTCGAATTTCGTTTGTATGATGTTATCAGCCTGTATCACCTCTGCTGTCATTACTGCTGAAATACGTGGAATTTATCCAATATTCTTTCATAACTACATAAAACTGTCAATTTTTGCTTCCTGTTTACAGCTCAGCATTAGAAACCTTGTTTACCAACATGCTATTATTTTTTTCGGTCAACTGCAACGCTTCTCTCGGTTTGAAGTAGAAAATAAACAAGTCCGTGACAAGTCCGAGCTAAGTCACATCACAGCACACCACGGCGAGCAAAAACACAATGGAAAGAAAGTTTGCACCAGTTTCACTCGAATCAATTGGACATGATTTTGATGCTTCTCCTGTGTGGCACGTAAAGTTATAAACAGCAGCAGCGGGTCGTCACGAGCCACGGCCCAGGGAAGATTTCGTTTGGCACACTGAATTGGAAGCAGCAGGCAGGAGAGAAGAGCAAGGAGGAGGGGCCTGTTGCGATCAGCATTTAATTTTGCCGCGAATGTGACGAAACACCTACAGCATAATGATTTATTGCATGGGGTAAAGTCTCTGTGTTTGGTAATTGGGCTCAAAATTATTAGTCCGCATTAAGAACTTGCATTGAATGAAAAAAAAATGCGTCAGTTTCCATCATCTAATATCCAATAAGTAATTTAATTTTGACGTAGGACTACGTCTTTGTTTACTATACTGGGACTGGGTAGCACTTTGTGAAAACGAAAATAGAAGTGTAACGTTTGAATGAAAGATTTCAAATGCTAATAACTACTAAACTACTGAACGAAACTGAACAATTTACATGTCGTTGGATAGATAAAATGACCAGCAATTTTATGGGGGGACAAGAGAGCAATTAAAGGAAGGCGTAAGAGGGGGGGGGGGCTCCTGTGCAAATGAGACATAAATTTCCTCATAACTCGAGAACTAATCAACCAAATGGAACCAAATTTGGCATGTGGGTGTTTTCCGAGGTAAGAATTTTTTCTATGTTGTACTGAGACCCATCCGTCTTTTAACAGGGGGAGGCTCATATACAAATGAAACACATTTCCTCATAACTCGAGTAGTAATCAAGCAAATGGAACCAAATTTGACATGTGGGGTTTTTGGAGTTATGAATTTATTTTATGATGGTTTGAGACCCCCCACCCCTGTGGTAGGAGGATAAGGATTCTCGTACAAATAAAACAGAAATTTTTACGTATATGCCATATTGTCTGCTACGTAACAAGCGGCAAGCTGTGAAAGTAAACTAGTAAAACCTTCTCGGAGCAAAAGATAGTGAATCGACGCCGCTAATTTACGTGCCTTTTGCCATTCATGTCAAAAGAGAAGCAAATTCGAATAGCACGTATATTTGCGATGTACATACCTTGGTTTAAATGTTGTTTGTAACCAATGGCCCTTTCAAAGGCCACAAGCGAGTTAAAGTAAGATTATTGAAACATGGCAAGCTACGCATAATCATATTTAATACAATAATCTGGGCTGGTCATCCATTACTATTTCAACCTTTATGATGCACACAAGTGATTATTAAAAGAAATCTCTATGTCTCAATGGTTGCAGGCGTTGTACTTATGAACGCTTGTTTACGTATTTTCAAATCCAGCATTGCATTCAATGAAGAATTGAATCTGAATATTTCGCTCTTCTCTTTTAAACATTTTGTTAAACAATGGCACTCACAGATTCTTATAAACATACATGTGCCAGAAATGCAGTTTATATTAGTCTTTAATCTAATGATCTGACATAGTCCTACGTCACCCTTTCGTACAACCCTTAGGGCTGTATGCCTTGTAGTTTTTCCTTACGATATCCATGTGCATTATTTAAGCTTGTTACGGTTAGAGTCTTAATTGTACAATAGGAGGTACTTGAGCTAAAACGAAACAAATAATTAAAATAAGATATTATACTTACCTGCTACCAAGGCCGTGTGGCTCAGCCGTCTGCATCTGGGAACCACGCGGCAACGCACCTCCTAGCTTAGCTACTCAATAGAGTATTACTGGGTATGGCCACGTGGAGACGCTAGGTAGGAGCTTGGGCTGGCAAAAGCTATGTTGATCCCTTTCTCGTTTGCCTTCCCCATTTCATACCCTTCAAAATGGCGTTAAAATGTAGTTTTACATTAAAAAACACTAAAAAGCTAGAGTTCGGTTTTGATTCAAACTTCGAACACTTTCATGGTCGACATTCAAAGGACGAATTTTTTTTGTCTCAGACGTCGAAGA
Source organism: Sabethes cyaneus (assembly GCF_943734655.1). Classification (NCBI taxonomy): domain Eukaryota; kingdom Metazoa; phylum Arthropoda; class Insecta; order Diptera; family Culicidae; genus Sabethes; species Sabethes cyaneus. Next base: position 44,866,938 of record NC_071353.1, on the reverse strand, counting down.
CTGGTATTATTTTAATAAATATTAATGTTTTTAAATGAGCGAAATTACATCCTTTTTCTAAACACTGTCGTTTTAAATCCACCTAATAGTGTGATTTAAATTTTTCACATAACAATTAGTTACAATCTGCACTTTTGTAGTTAATCGCTAATATTTTCGATCTGCATGTACCACATCTTATGTAAATTGACTTTTTACAGCTTTACAATCAAAACAATTAATTTTCCGGAAGGAAATGTGAGAAAAACCTAGGATTATTCGTGGCTGTTCGAAGTTTGAATCACTCCTCAAAACGAGATTCAAACTTCGAACACTTTAATTTATCTAATATTTTTGAAATACTGCATGAAATATTGTATTTCATCAATGCTTTAGTAAATACATACCTTGCACTTATATAATAATCGCGAAATGGGAAAGTAAACGTTCTAAAACTGGTCAAATAATGCAAATGAAAAAACAGCTACTTTTATACGAAACGCTAAGAGAAAGCGCACCAAGTTAAAATCTGAGTTCTCACTTTTTTCCAGCGCCTGCTGATATCTTATGAGTAGTCCTACAGTTTAATGTCATACCTCGCCGGATAGAGGACATTCTAACGAACACAGTGGTGTATAACAAGCATAATATTTTATCAAATTAGTGATTCTGACGAGCATTTTATTCTGAAGTTTTCGAAGACTGTTCTAAGTTTGAATCAGAACGGTAATTCTTACCAACACAATTTACTATGTTTTCGATAAGAAATATGATGAATTAAAAATTGTTGTAAAAAGCTTACATTTTTTCAGCTGCTGTCGAGAATTGCCACCTCACTACTAGGCAACCTATCATATTTTGAGCACTGATTACAGCTTTTCAAAAATTTCACATACCATATTAGTTAGTACACATTTTTCTATAATCTAAAGTTTTGTTACTATCCAACAGTGTTGGGCACAATTTCGCTAATTCGCTAAATCGCTTGTTAGCGGCGCTAAATTCTGGTTAGCGAGTTAGCGTTTTCGCTAAATTTGGAATACGTTAGCGAAACCGTTAGCTTCGCTAAAAATAACCCCTTGAAATCGCTAACCGCTAAATCGCTAAAGCTGCATGAAAATTGTGAAATTCAAACTTTACCTTGCCATTTTTATATTGCGTTGGTCAGAAATAATGTCACAAATCAACAAGTTTGTATGCGGTTGAATCGCCAAAATAACAGTATAACTGTCTGGTGAATGACAGAGGGAGTATCATGTATACCGAAAGGTCCACTCATCTTTTCCAGACAAGTCGAATTCAAACGAGTTCTAATTGAATCGAAATTTGATTTCCGGCAATAATAACATAAAAAACCCGATTTAATCCACCTAGTGGTGAAAGGAACCTTTGTTATACGGTCTTACTTGCTATTTGAGATAGAAACCGACACGTCTGCGGAGTATAATCCATCTATTGGTTAACGTTGCGTAGTGCGTTGGTTTACATAAAATTTTTGAAAATTGAATACGTTTACAAAATTTGAACAAAATATGACCACTTATAAATTTTGATAGATCCTTTTTTCATGAAATTGCTGAATAAGGATAAGTAAGTTGTTAATAATTTGAGTAAGTGCAAGTAAAAGTAGGTTGTAAGAGCAAATATTATTCTTTAACATATACATTGCGTAGTAAAGGTCTAGTTTATAGATTTTTGAACGATGCATAATTTCCTGTAATGCCTATTTGATTCACACCAATAAAGTTTTCTAGAATAAATTTCATCAATTTTTATTAACCTTCGGTTACTCACGCTGCTGTATTTTGTATAACACGTGTAGGTTTTTGAACGCCATATTGTTATAAAGTTACAAATCGTTGTGTAACTAATGTATATTCTTCAATAAACTTGTTATGAGCAAAATGTCATAATTATTCAATGCATTAATACTTTAAATTGTTAGGAAAATTGATAAGCATAAACTGACATCACAGAAATGAAGCAATCAGCATATGAGATGTACCGGAATTGGCCTGGAATTTTCTCTCGTTTCTTCATATGGAAAAATGGTGTCTGTATGCATCAAAACAATCAGCAATAATGTAAAATGTTTAAAATGTATCCGTCTGTTGGTAGTCGAATAATTCGAGGTCAAAATTAGGGTATTTTTTATAATCAAAGTTCTACAGTTCCTAAACAAGCAAACATAAAGGTATACTATATTCAGCAAAGTTGTGTATTTTTACTATTTGTGCAACTTTGTAATACATGAAAAAGTCATACAACAATTACGAAAAGAGCCAAAATAAAAAACTGATTTCACTAATTCATATATAATAAATAATATTTTTCTAGCTTCGCTGAAGAGATAGGGGGTTACTGTCTTCAGCAAAATTTCTTGTAATAATATACTCTAAAACTTTGCAGAATACATCAATGTGTTATATTGAAACTGAAGAAAAATAATTTTTTTATTCCACTTTTAGGGGGATTAATCAAAATTTAAATTGCACCAGACGATAGAACTTTCAATTTCAAGAAATTCTTCCAAAGGTTCTATAAACCTAAAACCAAGTTTTCCCAGTCAAAACTCTAGAGCATATCTTTTTGGCTTTGGGCCATTGTACGCGCGAATAACCCGTATTACAAAAGTTGGCGCGAGTGTTGGAGGGTTAATATCTTTTGATCGGCAAAACCAATTCTTCTGAAATTTTGCAGATATATTTGCAGCATTAAAATCTCTAATTTGATGTCAAAATAATTCAAACTAGATAAATCATCTTAGATGAAATGGTTATAAATTATTATAAATTTTAATGTGTTGTATTCAATTACTCGTAACTTTCAAATTGAACGTCCAATCAAAAAACAAATCAATAGTGATCTATTAGGCTATGTTACCTTTCAAATGAGACTAATAGCGCCTAAGTCGGTTTAGCCATCTCTAAGAAACAGGCGATAATTATTACCTTGTCAAAACAGGTTTTTTAGGATAACTTTTAAACTACTTGTTTGTTTTCAATAAAATTTACCCGAAAAATTTAGCGTTAACAAGAGCTTTCATTCGATACCAAGATCGTTGAAATCGGTCACTTGGTTCCGGAGAAAATCGTGTCACGTAATTTTCACGTTTTTACTTATAACTTTTAAACGAAATGTCGGACCTCGAATAGTGATCAATAGTGATATACTAGGCAATAATACCTTTCAAACAAAAGTAATAGCGAACAAATCGGTTCAGCCATCTCCGAGAAACAGGCGATAGAAAAGTTGCGTCGCGCACATACACACACACACACATACACACATACACACACACACACAGACATTGCTCAGTTCGTCGAACCCTGTCGACTGGTATATGTGGCTCGGCCCTCTGGGCCTCGGATCGATTTCGTGTTTTTCGACCAATTTTTAAACCTTTGTTATAGTATAACAAAGGTAAAACAGACACTGATAGAGCATGCAATATGGAACTGAAACACGAATGTTTCTAGATAATAAATACTAAGTTTCTAAGTTTCTTTCTTTAAGGGCAAACAAGTTGTGGTGATAATGTATGCATTACAAAAATAAACAAAATACGAACCGCGATTAAAAGAACTTCTTTGGGAAATGGCATACGTAGTCAAACTAAAATCGTAACAAATTTTTAGTTACTCTCCGACGTTTCGCTTTTTATTTTTACAGCTTTTTCAAGGAAGGATATTTTGGCACATTGGGCCGAGGCCGGGGCGGCAAAAAAACCACGTTCTCCAGGCGATAACTTCCAGCATGCATTTCATACTGCATATCCCCGTTCACCACAAGCCCCGAAAGAAAGAACAGCAGCTTCAACATTCGCTTCTCGCTGATCGTCAGTTACAGAAGGGCATTCTTTGGGAACTTTCTGTGGGAGATATATTTGACGCCATCGCTTACTTTCTTGGTGGGGCGTAATGTCTAAAGTTTTTGGAGCGTCTTAGTAGAATACGATACCTGAAATTCTACTATCTATATTTATTTACGACAGATACGTATTTCGCCTACGACTTGCAGACTTCATCACTGTCTGTTTTCGAACTAAATGTACTCAGTGCTTTGACAGTCTTTGCCGTATAACATCAAGTAGGGTAACCAACCTATTTTGGACCCCATCAGCAGCTGTACATAATTTGGACACTTCCATTTGATTTTGCTGTAAGTGTCCAAATTATGTACAGTTGCTGAAGGGGTCCAAAATACGTTGGTTACCCTAGGTCTCGTCATCCTTCGCCGTAAAGATGTTTTCACCAGCACCTTCAGCCTTCAGCCAGCCTTGACTGATGCATCCACTTAAAAAAGTCCGTTTTGGCGAGGTACTTTTTCACTGTTTAGTTCCGACCTCTCCAAGGCGCGGAAGGCTGAGGGCACCTTGCTCTTGGTGTCCCTTTCCAGCTTCTACTGTACTTAACCATTCTCTAGAAGGGAGAGGATGTTGTATGTGCCGGATCGGTTAGATCCGGCGGACACGAAGTGCCTCTCGATGTCCAACCTCTTCACTCCGGACTGCATCTGGCAGTACGAACAAAGCATCGAGTGTAGTTGCTTGTCTGTTTTCGTCGCAACTGCTAAAAATCAATTGATAATCCAGTCAAATTATTTATGTACACAATCAGTTCCATTGGCGGTACATAGGTGATTCATCACCAGTTGGCTGGGTAATCGCATGAAAAATTACTAAAATCAGTTCATTCAGTCGACAGTTATTTGCGCTATACATATATAGTATATGCTCAAAACAAAAATATTTTTAGGTAATTCAGATTTAGCGATTAGCGATTAGCGAAATTTTCGCTAATCTGAGTTTATCGATTAGCGTTTAGCGATTAGCGAGCTAACTTTTTCGGTTAGCGAATTAGCGGTTAGCGACGCTAAATTTTCAGTTAGCGGTGCCCACCACTGCTATCCAACTAGGGTTGGGATACCGGGAGTACCGGAACCGGGAATACCGGTACTACTGCCTGATTTTCCAGTACCGAAATACCGGTATTGGCACAAGAGAAAACCGGTACTTTCGGTACTGATCAATTATGCAATTTTTCTAACATTCGGCCTTAAAATCGAAGATAACAATTTTAGAATAATTTCTAAAACTACGCGCTATATTTTGATGAAGCTAGCGGATGAGTTACTACAACGATTTAACACCAGTAACGAGATTGAGGAAATTGCTGAGCGTTAGTTATTGGATGAATATAGCTAACTGATCATGAAGGAAAAATTAGAACGAACTTCAGACGCCTATAGCAGTTCAAGGCGTTCGATTAGACCTGTACACCAAAACACTCTGCGGAACGAAATCGCTTCGATGTAACTCAAGGATTAAAGAGCATGTATTGGACTATGCTTTTCGGTACCCTGAGTACAGTCTGTCCTTCAGCGATACATTCTGAGAAAGCATTTTCTGGCAGATTCGCTTTCGCATGGTGAACAGTACATTGAATATTCTGTGCATCTTAAAGTTGAATTTTGCAAGCTTCTTCTCTAGCAGGCTGGTAAATGGCTTGGTAATGCGTACCATCGGTGCCTTGTGCACTGGGCATAAAATAGACCCCACAGTGGTTCACAGCCTCTTACCTAGCAACTCCTAGCCCAACCTCCTCGTGGTACCAGCCGGGATACGAGCAACCTCGGGTGGAGATCGGGTAACCAACCCCGGTGGAAACCAAGGTCATATGCTGACAGGGGAGGAGGGCTCCTTCGAGCTACGTTGGCCCTCCGTCGATACTGTGGGGTTGGTTGCGGGCTTTGCAAGCCTGAACCACTAAAAAAAACCAAAGCAATGGACTCCGTAAGTAATAATAATAACTCTTATCGGAACAATCGGCAAAGACCCAGGCGACGAAAACGGACTAACGATTGGAAATTAGGAACATGGAACTGTCGGTCTCTAAATTTCCTCGGAAGTACCCACGTGCTTTCTAAAGAAGTGAAGAGCCGCAAGTTCGACATCGTAGCGCTGCAGGAGGTATGCTGGAAAGGAACGATGGTACGTACGTATAGAGATGGTCATACCATCTACCAGAGCTGCGGCAATACACACGAGCTGGGCACAGCTTTTATAGTGATGGGCGAGATGCAGAAGCGGGTGAGCGGGTGGTGGCCGATCAACCCCCGAATGTGCAGATTAAGAATCAAGGGCCGATTCTTCAATATAAGCATAATTAACGTGCACAGCCCTCACCTCGGAAGTACCGATGATGACAAAGACGAATTCTACGCGCAGTTGGAGCGTGAATACGACCGCTGCCCAAGACATGATGCCAAAATTATCATCGGGGACTGTAATGCTCAGGTTGGTCAGGAAGAGGAATTCAAACCGGTGATTGGACGGTTCAGCGTTCACCCTCAAACGAACGAAAACGGCCTAAGACTTGTCGACTTCGCCGCCTCCAAGAACATGGCCATACGTAGTACCTTCTTCCAGCATGACCTCTACCTTCGGTACACCTGGAGATCACCCAACCAGACAGAATCACAAATCGACCACGTTCTGATAGATGGTCGGCACTTTTCAGACATTATCGACGTCAGAACCTATCCGGGCGCTAACATTGATTCGGATCACTACCTAGTGATGGTAAGGATACGTCAAAAACTATCTGTTGTGAACAACATACGATACCGCCGCCCGCCACGGTATAATCTAGCGCGACTGAAGCAACCAGAGGTCGCCGAAAACTACGCGTTATCTCTCGAAACCGCGCTGCCGGAAGAGGGAGAGCTGGATGAAGCCCCTCTTGAAGACTGTTGGAATGCCGTGAAAACAGCCATTAACAGCGTAGCGGAGAACGTCCTAGGCAGTGTGGCACCGAATCGACGTAACGAATGGTTTGACGAGGAATGCCAGCAGATATTGGATGAGAAGAACGCAGCGCGGGTACAAATGCTGCGTAGAGCCACCCGTCAGAATGTGGAGCGATACAAACAGAAGCGGAGGCAGCAAACCCGACTCTTCAAGGAAAAGAAGCGCCACCAAGAGGAGAAGGAGTGCGAAGAACTAGAACAGCTGTACCGCTTTCACGACACACGGAAGTTCTATCAGAAACTCAACGGATCTCGCAAAGGCTTCGTGCCGCGGGCCGAAATGTGCAGAGATAAAGATGGAGGTATCTTGACTGATGACCGTGCGGTGATCGAAAGGTGGAAGCAGCACTACGATGAACACCTGAATGGCGTGCAGGCGGAAGGCCATGATAGCGGAGGAAGTGACCACATTGGTGCAGCAAGCGACGAAGATGTGCCACCCCCATCGATAAGGGAAGTTAAAGAAGCCATCCAGCGGCTGAAGAACAACAAAGCAGCGGGAAAGGATGGCATTGGAGCGGAACTTATTAAAATGGGCTCGGACAAGTTGGCCGGCTGTCTGCATCAATTGATTGTCAAGATTTGGGATACGGAACGACTACCGGAGGAGTGGAAAGACGGGGTTATCTGCCCTATCTACAAGAAAGGTGATAAGCTGGATTGTGAGAACTACCGAACCATCACTATCCTGAATGCCGCCTACAAAGTGCTGTCCCAAGTCCTCTTTCATCGACTATCGCCAATAGCCAATAGATTTGTGGGAAGTTACCAGGCCGGCTTCATGGAGGGTCGGTCTACAACAGACCAAATCTTCAGCCTGCGGCAGATCCTCCAGAAGTGCCGCGAATTCCGAGTCCCCACGCACCACCTGTTCATCGATTTCAAAGCCGCATATGATAGCGTAAACCGACAAGAGCTATGGAAAATTTTCGACGAAAACGGCTTTCCGGGTAAGCTTACTAGACTTATCATGGCTACGATGGATGGGATCCAGTGCTGTGTGAGAATCTCGGGTGGATTGTCGGACCCATTCGAATCTCGCAGGGGACTTCGACAAGGAGATGGTTTTTCTTGCCTGCTATTCAACATTGCGCTTGAAGGTGTTATAAGGCGAGCGGCGATCGAAATGCGGGGCACGATTTTCAATAAATCCAGTCAATTTATCTGCTTTGCTGACGACGTGGATGCTGTCGGCAGAACATTTGAGGCGGTGGAAGATCAGTACACCAAACTGAAACGCGAAGCAGAGAAGATTGGATTGCAGATAAATACGTCTAAAACGAAGTATATGCTGGCGGGCGGGACCGAGCGCGACAGGGCTCGCTTGGGCAGCACCGTGGTAATCGACGGGGATGAGTTCGAGGTAGTCGACGAGTTCGTATACCTTGGCTCGCTGGCAACAGAGGACAACAATACCAGCCCTGAGATTAAAAGACGTATTATCAGCGGAAGTCGGGCCTACTACGGACTCCACAAACACTTGCGGTCGAACAATCTGAGCCCCCGTACAAAGTGCACACTGTACAAAACGCTAATTAGACCGGTTGTCCTCTACGGGCACGAAACGTGGACATTGCTAGAAGAGGACCTACGAGCACTCGGAGTTTTCGAACGGCGGGTGCTAAGAACCATCTTTGGCGGAGTGCAAGAGAACGGTGTATGGAGGCGAAGAATGAACCACGAGCTCGCGCGTCTCTACGGCGAACCAAGTATACAGAAAGTGGTTAAAGCTGGACGGATACGTTGGGCAGGACATGTTGCTAGAATGCCGGACAACTATCCTGCAAAAATGGTTTTCGCATCAAATCCGGTAGGAACAAGACGAAGAGGGGCACAGCGAGCGAGGTGGCAAGACCAGGTGGAGCGAGATCTGGCGAGCACTGGGTGCCCGCGGAACTGGAGATCAGTTGCCATGGACCGAAACAGATGGAGAAATTATACTGCGCAGGCCTTGTCATAAGACGTTAGGCCAATTAAGTAAGTAAGTAAGTTCTCTAGCAGCATACAACCGGGGGTCGTGTTGTATCAAAAACGTGTCTCCACTGTACTTGGTCCTAGGCTACTTGTCACCAATTCATTGAGCTTCTCGAAGTCGGCTTCAACCTGGTCGTTGAGCCCCTCTATTCAGGGTGTCGGTGGGGTTTTTGAAAAGAACACATTTCGGTGCACAGTCATCCGTCATCCTTGCGACATTGCCGACCCATCGTAGCCTCCCGACTTTCGCCAGATGTCGTTTGGAATCACTCCAATTTTTGCAATCGCTAACTCTGTTCATTTTTACAGGGGCCCTATTCTCATAGATTTTAGATGAGAACACAATTAGCGAATTTGAAACTACCAGGGTGACTCCTGTTACCTAAGTGACAGTACAAATGAAATAGTAACTGCAGGTAAGGTGAAGTGACTTAAGAATTGGACCTTAACGAAAAGTACTAGCAGAATTTTCAAAGAAAAAGGATTTTCTTTTTAAAGCTTTGGGTACCGGTACCAGTACCGGTATTACCGGTACTGATCCTTCCAGTACCGAAATACCGGTTCTCAAAAATCCTGTCGGTACTCCCAACCCTAATCCAACAATCCAGCAATGCTATTATTGCGGATAGATAAACACCGTTTTGTTAGTTGTTGTATTTAGCAGCTACAAAACTGTAATATGTTTAAATTTTAATTGGTCTCTTACATTTTGAGTGTTTTTCTACTTCCCAGAATTTTCCTCTACTGGATTCAATGACAACGCGGGCAATCTATAGGCACAGAATAACAAACGTAACACTGAGGACCCATTCCATCGGCAATAAAAACGATTTCAAATTTTCACTTAAGCCAAGACTCAAACGGCAGTCGCTGCGCGAGAACGTCGCTTCCCTGCGCTGGCGCTGTTGTCAGATAATATACAAGTATTGTCAATTGCCAGGAAAATTGCTCCATCCAAAGTGCGATATCGTTCATAAAAGTGCTATTTTGCATTAAATCGTTTCGGTATCTTCGGCGCACTTTTTCGTTATTTTCCAAGCAATAAGTGCGCCGAAGAGACCGAAACGATTTAAGTTAAAATAGCACTTTTATGACCGATAGCGCATTATTGATTGGACAATTTTTCTTGCAATTGACAATAAATTTATAGCGATCTGCTCTGCGTAGCACGAAGGCTACACCAGGTGAGCTGGATAGCTAGTGTTTTTTTCCTAGTTTCAGGGATGTCAATGAAACGATGTTTTGTTAGAAAATTTATTCGAAGTGGTACGTCTGTTAATCTGTGCTATAGGTAAGTATATGTATAACTAGCTGACCCGACAAACTTCGTATTACCACAAATTAAACTGTGTTGTGTGCTGTGTGAAGAACTCGAACAGCTGTACCGCTTTCACGACACACGGAAGTTCTATCAGAGACTCAACGAATCTCACAAAGGCTTCGTGCCGCGGGCCGAAATGTGCAGAGATAAAGATGAAGGTATCTTGACTGACGACCGTGCGGTGATCGAAAGGTGGAAGCAGCACTACGATGAACACCTGAATGGCGTGCAGGCGGAAGACCATGATAGCGGAGGAAGTGACCACATTGGTGCAGCAAGCGACGAAGATGTGCCACCCCCATCGATAAGGGAAGTTAAAGAAGCCATCCAGCGGCTGAAGAACAACAAAGCAGCGGGAAAGGATGGCATTGGAGCGGAACTTATTAAAATGGGCCCGGACAAGTTGGCCGGCTGTCTGCATCAACTGATTGTCAAGATTTGGGATACGGAACGACTACCGGAGGAGTGGAAAGACGGGGTTATCTGCCCTATCTACAAAAAAGGTGATAAGCTGGATTGTGAGAACTACCGAGCCATCACTATCCTGAATGCCGCCTACAAAGTGCTGTCCTAAGTCCTCTTTCATCGACTGTCGCCAATAGCCAATAAATGTGTGGGAAGTTACCAGGCCGGCTTCATGGAGGGTCGGTCTACCACAGACCAAATCTTCACCCTGCGGCAGATCCTCCAGAAGTGCCGCGAATTCCGAGTCCCCACGCACCACCTGTTCATCGATTTCAAAGCCGCATATGATAGCGTAAACCGACAAGAGCTATGGAAAATTTTCGACGAAAACGGCTTTCCGGGTAAGCTTACTAGACTTATCATGGCTACGATGGATGGGATCCAGTGCTGTGTGAGAATCTCGGGTGGATTGTCGGACCCATTCGAATCTCGCAGGGGACTTCGACAAGGAGATGGTTTTCCTACCTGCTATTCAACATTGCGCTTGAAGGTGTTATAAGGCGAGCGGCGATCGAAATGCGGGGGACGATTTTCAATAAATCCAGTCAATTTATCTGCTTTGCTGATGACGTGGATGCTGTCGGCAGAACATTTGAGGCGGTGGAAGATCAGTACACCAGACTGAAACGCGAAGCAGAGAATATTGGATTGAAGATAAATACGTCTAAAACGAATTATATGCTGGCGGGCGGGACCGAGCGCGACAGGGCTCGTTTGGGCAGTACCGTAGTAATCGACGGGGATGAGTTCGAGGTAGTCGACGAGTTCGTATACCTTGGCTCACTGGCAACATAGGACAACAATACCAGCCGTGAGATTAAAAGACGTATTATCAGCGGAAGTCGGGCCTACTACGGACTCCACAAACACTTGCGGTCGAACAATTTGAGCCCCCGTACAAAGTGCACACTGTACAAAACGCTAATTAGACCGGTTGTCCTCTACGGGCACGAAACGTGGACACTGCTAGAAGAGGACCTACGAGCACTCGGAGTTTTCGGATCTTTGGCGGAGTGCAAGAGAACGGTGTATGGAGGCGAAGAATGAACCACGAGCTCGCGCGTCTCTACGGCGAACCAAGTATTCAGAAAGTGGTTAAAGCTGGACAGATGCGTTGGGCAGGACATGTTGCTAGAATGCCGGACAACTATCCTGCAAAAATGGTTTTCGCATCAAATCCGGTAGGAACAAGACGAATAGGGGCACAGCGAGCGAGGTGGCAAGACCAGGTGGAGCGAGATCTGGCGAGCACTGGGTGCCCGCGGAACTGGAGATCAGTTGCCATGGACCGAAACAGATGGAGAAATTATACTGCGCAGGCCTTGTCATAAGACGTTAGGCCAATTAAGTAAGTAAGTAAACTGTGTTGTACATAAATCGTGAGTCTCGGATGATCGTTGTCACAATCTCAAGTTTTGCAAGTTTCTGAGGAGTTCGTGGGTGCTTAAACATGCAAATTTTCCTCACAGCAGCGTTGGCAACCTTCCAGATTTGTCTGGATGTTCCAGACTTTTTGATGCCTAATCAGACAAAAAAGACGTTTTCCAAACATTGTCTTCTATTAGAGCAAATGACAGCCAGATTTTTTCTAGACACTTTTATCACAGACTAACAGACTTAATACTTCGAACAAATTTTCTAACAAAACATCGTTTCAATGACACCCCTAAAACTTGAAAAAAAAACACCAGCGTCATCTGGTGCAGTCTTCGCGCTACGCAAAGTAGGCTGCTATAAATTTAGCAGTGCTATAAATTTACTTGTATATTATCTGACAACCGCGCCACCGCAGGTGAGCGGCGTTCTCGCGCAGCGACTGTCTTGGTTTAAGCGAAAATTTCGATTTTTTTCGATTTTTTGGAATGACACCCTATCTCAAAACTTGCCGTAAGACGTAGTCCTACGTCAAAAATTAGTGTGCATTTGAAAACGGTCCGTAATCGGATGTTCGGCGAGGCTTCCGTTTGAGGTCCAAACAGGAGCGTTGGTCAGCTGTCATGTCAACTTTTCGAATGCATCTCTTGAGTCTACCAATCAACTGTTTGCAATTCGTGGCTCTCCAGTTATTTTTGTACACCAAGGGACTCAAAATCCCGAAGATATCTTCGATTAGGCGCACTGAGACAGATTTGTCGGGTCGTGGTTTTTGGGTACAAATGGGATCGAGTGGGTATTCAGGAATGATTATGTTTTTTGACGTAATCCGATGATGCTCTATCCAGTCAAAGCACGTATTTTCCATCAGCATGATGTTTTTGTAGAAACGGGATCAAAATTTTCTTCAAACATTCGTCTTGTGCATCTTGCAAACCAGAGAGCTTGTTGTTGAAGAAACGAGAAAGAGAACGATGTCCTTCTGCGTCCATAATTTTGGCTGGTACCGTATATTTTTTGCCGAGATTTCTGTGGCAGTTCGTAGAAGTGTATAACTCCCGAAATGCTTCTTGTTTCGACGCCATTTTAGCAAAACTGGGCAAGCATAAACAAAACAAAAAATATTGACAAAAAGAGAAGAGAGAGAGCTAACACATACATACTCTCATTTCTCTCTGAGCTCGTTTGTTTTTGAGTATAGGGGTCTCAAAAAAATTCCAAAATTTTAGTTGTCACCCGTTAAAATCTACACTAAATATTACATCGACAATGGTTTGAAGAACCATTTGCTTTCCATTGTCAAAATACTACAAGAATGCACCATACTGCTTCCACCAAGATTCCGAACCGTCTCACCAGGCGAAAGCTACATAGACTTGGTTTGAGGACAATCTCCGGATTTTATTTCTTCGAAAGAGAGGCCTGCCTCTTCACCTGATTTGAATCCCCTCTACTTCTATGCATGAGGTTTCAGCTAAGCCAAACTAGGGAGCACCAAAGGATTGACTGTGGATACTTTCAAGCAACGTTTGTAGAAAATTTGGTATGAAATGTCTCAGGATATCGTGCGTGCCAGCTGTAACACTTTTCAACAACGATTGTGACTGGCAATTAAAGCAAAAAGTGAAAGATTTGAATTGGACTAATTTAACGCAAAAGCTATGGAAATATTTGAATGTATGCTTTCCGACTGTAATATGATATTTTCAGGTGCTGTTTCTCGGCTATGTAGTCTGTATTTAGCAGCTAAAACGATGTTTTCCTTCTATATACGACTTTTCGATGGTTTCCTTGAAAAAGGCGGAATAAAACCACCGAAACGTCGGATATAGAAGCAAAACATCGTTTTAGCTGCTAAATACAGACTACATAGCCAAGTAAACAGAACCTGAAGCTATGGATATACTTTACACAAAAAACACACAATATTCAAATTTAGGCAAGAGTCTTATTTTTGTGACCATTTACTTTACTGAGAGTTATTGCTGCTCACTCTGTACACTCAGTGGATTGGTAAATTGGGTTTAAATGGCTCAAATAGTCACAACTTTTGGGTTGGACCAAAATCTCAGCCTAAACCGGCCAGTCATTCTCAATTAGGCAGTCGTTTACTGTACTCTAATAGGCAGGTACGTTTGATGTCTGCAAGGGAAAACAATTTTTTTCCGGATGGTTTCAACAACGTAACGCCTCTTTCGGCGGTTGGTTTTACCACACTTTAACCTTTCCTAAAACCAAGCCGAAGCCCTACTTCCTCCATCAGACGTATAATTCGTCTAATTGAGAAGCAATGTACTACCAGCTGTCGTTTCATCGGCAGTTTGAAGCTAGTAAAATGTTGTTCCACTTTCATCCCGCGTTATGGCGCCTGGCCGAGTGCCGGCAGGTTCACCAGAAGAAGAGCAGCAAAAACTTATCACTCAATTTGCCGTGGCTCGCTGCACTGCCGTTGGTCCGTTGGCGTTGGCCTCGAGTTTTCGATTTCGGTAAAGTAACGGAATACTTTAAAATCTGGCCGCTTTCGATGTCTTACTGCCTTACAAACGTTTTCGACTGGCTTCTCTTGAAATGTGCATTGACCCCTTTCGAGCCGAGTTTAACATTTTACTCTACTCGATGTCGACAGGAGTACTCAGAATGAACGGAAGCGTTGCGGTGGTAAATTGCGTATTTATCATCCACAAGGAACTCCCATCAGCGAACATTGATCTCCGGTTAGTTAAACCAGTACTATGTATTCGAAACACGTTGCGTATGCTGTTAATCACTGCAATTTAATTGCCCTGTGTGATTGATGAATAAAACAAAAATTAACCGGGTGTGCCGAGACAGCAGGGCACACAATTGAACGAATTTCATTGCATGGTCTTAGATATACAGAAAAAAAAAACAGCAAAAGAAAGTTGAATCATCAAACAAAAAGCGAAATCGATACATGTTTTTTCATCATTTGGGTTATTTTTTCTCAGTGCGACAGCATCGGATCGGTGGTCATTAGTCTTGATCAATGTTGTTTGATCTAGTCAATGCGTCGTGTTTTGATCCGCTTAGAATTAATCATCGTTGTGTAAAGCCAGCCCACTTCATACGTTCAACTTATGTTTTGCTTCTGTTATGCTGCGTTCCTAGCGTATTCAATGCCTATAGATATGACCAGTATCGTTGGCTTGTTTGGAATTCATGTTTGGAGAGTGAGGTTAATAGGAGACATTTTAAATAGGGGCAATGAATTACTGAAAGAAGTAAAAGAAAGTTAGTTTAAAAAAAGAAGAACTTTAAGTACGCTTGTGAACCCTTAATTTAAATAACATAATTTAAATTGTGAGAATCTGCGTTATATTAAAAGGAAGAGTTGGAAACTGCACTTAGAACACGAAACAAATAGGTACCCAATTAATTAATTTAGGGGTAAACTGTAAAAAAAATATTTTTACATATGTTTGTCGGGTTGTATTAATAAAACCAATGCACATGCAACAATACTGTAGTTATTTAAACCCTCAATGTAAAATTAACATAATAATAAAGTAATTCGTTTCATCTTCCCATCAGATTCAACCTACTGCGCCGGTATTTGTTCATTGACGGCTGTGTTGCAGCGTTTCACTCGATATCTAATTTTTGAACCATGACGACAGATGCCCAAGTTGATTGTAATCACACTAATATTACTCCGGAATTTAAATTTTTGCAATAAATTAAAAATTCGCATTAATACGCGCTTGACCTGTTTTAGCAATTATACAAAGCATAACATTGGAAATTTTTGACGTGTCTATGTTGAAGCAGCGCACTGGGGTACGTGCAGAGTGAGAAGTTTAATCTTACTGGTTTTCGGCTGGTAAATATGGTTGGATAATACGCACCGTCAGAACCTCGCGGTGTCCACCTGGAAATGAAGGATCAATGCAGAAGTACGAATGAACCTTATACTACTGAGAACCAGAGCCGAGGGTTTAGAACCCCTAAAAGGAGGATGATTGTAATAACTGATGTCTATGACTATTACAGAAACACTTGAATGGATAAGCCGCTAAACCAAAGAGTTGCGCGATCTGTGTCGAGGAATAGTAGGGCTGTGTTGCGGCCAGTCAGTGTATAGAACTTTAATTTTTAGAACTCCACAGGCCCGCTTGCAGCTAGGTACGGGAGAAAAAGGCGTCAGAGGACGCCACTGCACGCAATTCTAAGGAATCGCTTGTAATTGATCAAACAAAGTCTCGTGACCAACGTCGTCTCGTGATGTGCTCACGTTGCTTTCCACTGTTCAAAAGAGACTATACAAGCTGTATCTCAGTAAGGGATATACACAGGAAGAGGCCAGGAAGATGTTCCTTCGTTCTACCGACCAGCAACCGCAACCTCTTGAGCAAGCGGCAACGGTCAACGGAAACTGTGTCGTCAATTATGAATACAAAAGTTCCAAGCACTAAGCAACCTTACTTACTTAACGGGTGACAACTAAAATTTTGAAATTTTTCTCTTAAGCTGTTAAAAAAACAAAGAACTGTTTGCAATTCGTGGCTCTCTAGTTATTTTTGTACACCAAGGAACTCAAAATCCCGAAAAAATCTTCGATTGGGGTCACTGAGACAGATTTGTCGGGTGGTGGTTTTTGGGAACAAATGGGATCGAATGAGTATTCAGGAATGATTGTATTTTTTTGGTGTAATGCGATGATGCTCTATTCTGCCAAAACACGTATTGTCCATCTGCATGATGTTTTTGTAGAAACGGGATCAAATTTTCTTCAAACATTCGTCTGGTACATCTTAATTGGTAGCCAAACCAGAGGGCTTGTTGTTGAAGAAACGAGATAGAAAACGATGTCCTTCTCCGTCCATAATTTTGGCTGGGCTTCCACTACCTTGCTTGCGAATAGTTGTTGTGCATCTTAGGATATGGTAAACAGCCGAAGACGCAGCATATTCGCTTTTTAAAATTTGTACCGCATACTTTTTGCCGAGGTTTCTGTGGCAGTTCGTAGAAGTGTACAACGCGCTCCCGAAATGCTTCTTGTTTCGACATCATTTTAAGCAAAACAAGGCAAGCATAAACAACACCAAAAATATTAACAAAAAGAGGAGAGAGAGAGAGAGCTAACGCATACATACTCTCATTTCTCTCTGAGCTCGTTTGTTGTTGAGTATAGGGGCCTCAAAAAAATTCCAAAATTTTAGTTGTCACCCGTTACTTAGTTGGCGTGACGTCTTATGGCAAGGAGTGCGTAGCATAATTTCTCCATCTATTTTGGTCCATGGCAGCTGGTCTTCAGTTCCGCGGGCACCTATTGCTCGCCAGATCTCGCTCTACCTAATCTTGCAACCTCGCTCGCTGTGCTCCTCTTCGTCTTGTTCTTACCGGATTCGATGCGAAAACCATTTTTGCACGATCGTTATTCGGCATTCTAGCAGTATGTCCTGCCCAACCTACCCTTCCAGCTTTAACCACCGTCTGAATACTGGGTTCGCCGTAGAGACGCGCGAGCTCGTGGTTCATTCTGCAGCACCTTGGGCACTTGGAATTCGCGGCATTTCTAGAGGATCTGCCGCAGGGTGAAGATTTGGTCCGTTGTAGACCGAAAAGTTTTCGTCCAAAATTTTCCATACCTTTCTCGAAAAGTGGTCAGGTTTTGAACGCTAATAGGTTAGTGGTTTCCCGAACGATTTTCAATATTCTTATACCAATCGATTGGAAAATCTTCTAAGAATTGGCTCAAATGAAGAAAAGTATGGATTCTTGATGTTGAACTATTGAAAAATTTAAAATAATGAACCTATGTTTTACCAGAATTCTCGCTTCGTGATTGGTTGGAAGATTCTTTACGATGATTTACTATACAAATTTGATATCTGTGCTTGGGAAGTAAGCCAAAACAAGTGACTAGGTTTCCTCATTCCAGCAAGATTTCTTAACACCGTGATCAAACCTAGTCCATTTTGATGTCCTTGCTTGGGAAGTACGCCAGAGAGAGTGACAAAGCCCCCTCGTGCCAACAGATTTCTTACGAACGCGAATAAACCTAGTCCAATTTGATGTCTGTGTTAGGGAAGTGTGCCAGAAAAAATGACACAAGTTCGCTGTCGCAACAGATCGCAAATTCTTTACTGCGAGACGATTAAACCTAGGCGAATTTGATATCTGTGTTGGAAAAATGTGCTACAGCTGTAATGTTCGGATATAATATGACTGTATGTATACGCATGCTTGCCGTTTCATTAGAAGTGTAGTGAAAAGATATGCTGTTGATAAAATAGAATTAAATTGGTAAAACCCCTTCAACGTGGGGAACCATGGGTGATAAAACAATCTTTAATTTCTGTAAGGTAGTAGGAAAGCAATAGTTTGTTTTCTTGATTTTGTTTGTCCAAATGCACATAGAAATAACTCTGAAATCTTTTGAGGATTGAACGTATGCAATGTTACTACTATGATAAATGTTACCTACAACGCATGTAGCATGTATATATGTTGCATATAGTATGTATACATGAAGAATCGAATGATTACAAGCATGGATACATGCTTCTATCACTACAAAGAGACTTACGTAGTCCTGCGTTACCTCTATATGCGGTCGTGTCTTGTACACAACCCCTCTGATTTTTTATTTACATCTGCTCCAGTTGTTTAATTGTGGTGATTCAGGAACCTCCTCGTTATATTACAGGTTCTAAGAACCACTGCTTTTTGGATATTGTCCAAATTTCCTTTACAGCTCCAGCTCTTGCAGGGAACGTTGTAGACTACAGGGCACTACTACGGTGGCTGAGATGATCACCGGAATTATACGTACGTCCTCAAGGCGCCATATCTGCTTTAACTCTTCGGCCAAGTCGTGGTACTTCGTTATTTTGGCCGAAAATTTTGAATGAGGGAAACGTGCTTCCTTCTTTTGTCGTAGGTCACAACGTCGTGACGATTGGCACGTATGAGGACGTCCATAATAATCTCACAATCCCAGTACAACTTTATGCAGCTATTTTTCAGAACCGGGCTGGGCAGCTACTTATAGTAGGGTACGTAACAGTTAAACAAGTTGTGCTTCAAAGCGAGTTGTTGGTGCACAATCTTGGCAACTGCATTGTGGTGTCCAAGGTAAGCCCTTTCGGCTAAGGCAAGACAGTCTGCAATCACATGCTCGATCGTTTCCCCTACTGAATTGCACTTTCGACAACGATCTTCTATATCTTCGTGCAATATGTACCTGCGGTAGTTCTTCGTCGTAATAACCCGATCCTGAATGGCTACTATGAAGCCTTCCGTCTCCGAAAAGAGATCACCTCGCACCAACCACGCATTCGATGCCACTTTGTCTACATTCGCTTGCTCTAATTGATGGGGGTGCGTCCCATGTAGTTCCTTTGCTTTCCATGTTTTGACCTTTTCTGATACGGTTTTTAGATCGCAGTTCAGCTGGTAATGCTCCTGCGCCAGATGCAGGGCGCCGAACCCGTGGTCTGCTTCACAGACAGTGCGGTAGACAACATGACGAGTCTGACTATCTATGAAATATCTCCGCAACTGCTCGATCTGGGATACGCATAGCGCTTGGATGTCAGTGACACCTCTTCCTCCTTCCATGCGTGGTAAGGTGATTCTTTCGACTGCCGATCTTGGGTGGTGCGAACGGTGCTTGGTTAGCGATACTCGCAAGGTACGTTCAATCGCTTCCAAATCCGTTTTGGTCCATTTAACCACCCCGAAGCTGTATGTCAACAAAGGCACGGCAAACGTGTTTATCGCCTTTACTTTGTTGCCGGCAGAGAGGAGTGATTTCAAAATACGGTTGACACGATACAGGAACCGTTCCTGCAGTTCTTTCCTGATAGTCGTGTGGTGAATACCTTTCAGTTGCAGGAATCCCAGGTATTTGTACGACTCACCTTCAATCATACTTCGAATTTCCTCCCTTTCGTTGATGCGGAAACTTTCAGCGTCCATTACTTTACCCCGAAGGATATTTACGAGACGACATTTGTCGACGCCGGGCTCCATCCGAATATCGTTGCTGAACGTTGTCGCCAGCTGCAACAAATGACGCAGCTTTCCCATAGTCTCCACAAACAGCTTCAGATCGTCTATAAAGAAGGTGTGGGTAATTTTTGTACTCGTTGTCCCACTTTTCAATTGGTAGCCATAGCTGCTTCGGTTAAGTGCTTTGCTGAGGGGTTCATCGCAAGGCAAAACCATGGCGGACTGACTGTATCGCCTTGAAAAATACCCCTTTTTATACTGAGAGTTCTGGATCGTAACACTTCTGTCCCGTCGGTACTGTGGAGTGAAGTGTTCCACATTCTTATTGCGTGTTTCATTAACCTGATGATGCCACCGTCTATTTTATACAATTATATTAATCATAATACAATTATGATTAATGATTATTAACGTGTGGGGTACTGAATCGTATGCCTTCTTATAGTGGATGTACGCCATACTGTGGTTTCGCCTATTTCGGCTTGCCTGTCTAACAATGACTGCATCGATGTTGACTTGGATTTTACAGGTTTATGTGTTTTTACGGGTTTGTTTACGGTTGTTTATCCTTTTTGTTTTTCAGTCATCACTCCATTTGCATCGCAATGGCACCTTTTGGGTGATTACCGACGAGAGCACCTTGTACAGGCTTGAAAGACGTGCTATTGGCCTGTATTTGGCGGGATTAGTCGTGTTTCGATCTTTGGGTCACCCCTTTAGTGATGAATTCTGGTAGCTCCTAGGGGTTTCTCAGTACCTTGTTGAAGCATTTCGCCATCCGCCCATCTCTTGTATTGTGTTAACCGACCTATCTTCACCCTCAACGATGCTATCCTAGATTCTGATCGTAGCATCCATGCGGGTTTCCGTGTTTGGGGACGTACATGGACCTCACCCAGAGTTCCCAGAGTTCTCACAACGGCTACAGATGCGGAATACACTATACACTGCAGTTCCTCAAGGTTCTCGGCGGTTTCAGAATACAGTGGCAAAACATCCTCGTTAAGGATTTTTACTGCATTCGTTAGCCGGAAGGAATACTGCAGTTTTGGTATCCGGTGTCGGGATAAGGGGTCTGTTTCCCAACATTGTGTAACCGCTGCGTTCTGTATCGTTGAGGCGCAGTAGTCAAATGAGCATCTACTGGGCAAAGAACCCAAAATGAAGCCTGATACAGCACATGCTTCCAAAAATACCCACATGCCAAATATGGTTCCATTTGATTAATTAGTTTTCGAGTTATGCGGAAATTTGTGTTCCATTTGTATAGGAGCCCCCTTCCTAAAGTGGGGAGGGGTCTCAATTCACCATAGAAAAAATTCTTGTCCCCAAAAATACCCACATGTAAAATTTTGTTCCATTTTACTTGATTAGTTCTCGAGTTATGCAGAAATTTGTGTTTCATTTGTGTGGGAGCCCCCCCTCTTAGTGGGGGGAGGGATCTCTAACCATCATAAGAACATTCCCTGGCACCAAAAACCCCTACATGCAAATTTTCACTCCGATCGGTTCAGTAGTTTTCGATTCTATAAGGAACATAGAGCAGACCGAAATCCATTTTTATAGGCATAGAGTTGTATGGGAGTCCCCCCTCTTAGTGGGGGAAGGGGTCTTTTGCCATCGAAAGAACCTTCGCTAGCTCCAAAAACCCCTACATGCAAATTTTCACGCTGATCGGTTCAGTAGTTTTCGATTCTATAAGGAACATAGGGACAGACAGACAGACAGAAATCCATTTTTATGGGGATAGATATAAACGGTAACAAACCGTTGTGGCCGCTGGGATGACTGGAGCTAGTATGTGAGGGAGGGAGAATGTAAATCGTAGCTGTAGCGGAGAGAATCTTAAGAGGCCAAGAGAATGTCCAGAGACTATAGATTACAGAGGCGATAGATTGAGTGCCTTCAAAAACCGCCAAATTTTGAATCAAAGCGAAGAGATACCTTTATTTATAATGGTACCACATGGTACTCTCCGCTTTGATTCAAAGTTTAGCGGTTTTTGAGTGCCTTGTCGCCACTGTAATCTATAGTCTCTGTAAGGTAATGGCCAATGTATCTCAGTAGCTCGCGAGTACTTGTCATCATTAAATCAGTGACACACATTTCACATCTTCAATGAGTGTCATTGGTGTAATGTTGTGAGTTATTGAGTGATTTGGCCCTTCTCTCAATTCAGTTTTCTCTACTGTAGCGCGTTTACAAGGGTGGCCAGAGCTCCTGCCGTTTATCGTTTGCTCTGTCCACCGTGCTCGCAGACGAAGAGGAAGGTCACAAGTTGAGCCGTTCCGAATTATAGTGGTCTATATTGACCATTCAGCAAATTTTCAGGATTGTAAAATTGCAATTGCATTTGTTGCTGGTATTACCGCGCTTCATCTTTGGAGACTTTATACATCTTAGCATGCGCTCTGCTATGATGTCCAAACTGGAGGTAGCTCTAAACGATTGTGCTCGTTATAACTATAACGTAAACCGTTACACATCCGTTCGCCATCTGCAGAAAAACCTTCATGGATGCCCCTTTCGAAGTTTTTATGCATTGAGAACGTGCATTTATCTTCATAGATTAATTCAACGCCAGGGTCCATCGTACCTCTACGACAAACTGACAGCTCTCCAAGGACTTCGAACGCGGGGCTTTATAGTTCCCACTCACCGGACTTCATTGTATGGAAACACCTTTTTTGTGAGAGGTGTGGTAGATTGGAACGCGCAACCTACTGCTTTAAAACAGCTGACTTCAGAAGCAATGTATCAAATAGCTGCCAAAAATTATTTTGCTTTATTATGATATGTTGTAATTAGATGAGTTAGTGATGTGTTGCTAGAACAAAGTAATGTTAGATTTGATTTTTCTTTAATTATCCGTTAATGACACGAAAAAGACTTGTCTTACGTCATATATCTATACCTATAAAGAAGGATTTCTGTCTGTCTGTCTGTCTGTCTGTCTGTCTGTCCGTATGTTCCTTATAGAATCGAAAACTACTGAACCAATCGGCATGAAAATATGCATTTAGAGGTTTTTTGGGGCCAGGAAAGGTTTTAGTGATGGTTAGAAACCCCTCCCCCCACTAAGCGGGGGGGCTCCCATACAAATGAAACACAAATTTCTGCATAACTCGACAACTAATCAAGCAAATAGAACAAAATTTGGCATGTGGGTGTTTTCGGTGACAAGAATTTATTCTATGGTAAATTGAGACCCCTCCCCTCTTTTTAAGGGGAATTATAACTGCTCTCCTCTATAAAAGGGGGGGCTTCCCTACAAATTTCCTCATAACTCGAGAACTAATCAGGCAAATGGAACCAAATTTGGCATGTGAAGGTTTTCGAGGGCAAGAATATTTTCTATAGTAAATTAGGACCCCTCCCCACTTTAAGAGGGGGGGCTGCTGTACCAAAGAAACACAATTTTCCTCATAACTCGAGAAGTAATTAAGCAAATGGAACCAAATTTGGCATGTGGGTGTTTTTGGAGACAAAAATTTCTCAATGATGAATTGGAACCCCTCCCCGTTTTAGGAGGGGGGGATCTTATACACATGAAGTACAAATTTCCTCATAACTGAAGAACTAATCAAGCAAATGGAACCAAATTTGGCATGTGAAAGTTTTCTAGGGCATGAATATTTTATATGGTGAATAAGAACCCCTCCCCACTTTAAGAGGGGGGGCTCCTATACAAACGAAATACAAATTTCCTCATAACTCGAGAACTAATCAAGCAAATGGAACCAAATTTGACACGTGGGTGTTTTTGGAGACAAAAATTTTTTCTATGATGAACTGGGACCCCTCCTCACTTTAGGAGGGGGATTCGTATACAAATGAAATACAAATTTCCTCATAACTCGAGAGCTAATCAAGCAAATGAAACCAAATTTGGCATGTGAAAGTTTTCGAGGGCAAGAATATTTTCTATGGTGAATTAGGACCTCTCCCAACTTTAAGAGGGGGGGCTCCTATACAAACGAAATACAAATTTCCTCATAACTCGAGAACTAATCAAGCAAATGGAACCAAATTTGGCACGTGGGTGTTTTTGGAGACAAACATTTTGCTATGATGAATTGGGACCCCTACCCACTTTAGAAGGGGGGGCTCCTATACAAATGAAATTCAAATTTCCTCATAACTCGAGAACTTATCTAGCAAATAGAACCAAATTTGGTATGTGGAGGTTTCTGGAGGCAAAAATATTTTCTATGGCGAATTAGGACCCCTCACAACTTTAAGAGGGGGTGCTTCTACACAAATGAAATACAAATTTCCTCATAATTCGAGAACTAATCAAGCAAATGGAACCATATTTGGCATGTGGTGTTTTTGGATGTAACGATTTTTGCTATGATGAATTAGAACCCCTTACCTTTTAAAGAGGGGGGCTCTCATACAAACGAAATACAAATTTCCTCATAACTCGAGAGCTAATCAAGCAAATGAAACCAAATTTGGCATGTGAAAGTTTTCGAGGGCAAGAATATTTTCTATGGTGAATTAGGACCCCTCCCAACTTTAAGAGGGAGGGGGCTCCTATACAAATGAAAAACAAATTTCCTCATAGCTCGAGAACTAATCAAGCAAATGGAACCAAATTTGACATGTAATTGGTTTTGGACGCAAGATTTTTTTCTATGGTGAATTGAGACCCCTCTCTTCTTTAAAAAGCGAGTTATGGCCCATCTCCCCTTTAAGAGGGTGGGCTTCCATATAAATGAAATGCACATTTCCTCTTATCTCGAGAACTAATCAATCAAATGGAACCAAATTTGGCATGTGGGAGATTTTGGAGTCTTGAATTTATTTTACGATAGTTAGAGACCTCTCACCCCTGTGATAGGGGGATATGGACTCTCATACAAATAAAACAGAAATTTTTGCGAAACTCAAAAACTAATCGAACTCGAGAAATTCGAAACTCTTCCATAAAACATTAGTCAATACAAGACCACAAAAACTATCTATAGTAACACTAGATCATTCAGGACGAGACGGTCGCGAGTGTTGCCGGTGACCCGCCGTCGGAAGCGCCGCCCACTGGGGGGCTTGCAAAACTCGAGATTGTGACAAAGATCATCCGAGATTCATGATTTATGTACAACACAGGTTAATTTGTGGCAATACGAAGTTTGTCGGGTCAGCTAGTGTGCAATAAACTAAACTAAACTAAATTGTCTAAAAAACTCTATAAAAAAAATTCTTCAATTATTTTCGCCAAATCAACTGTACTGATGGGCATTGTATAATGGGATTCAACATGAGAATACATAAAAATACCAACTTTTGTTGAAATATGCGATTTATTCATACCAATGTACATAGACCACTATGATTTCATATATAAATCACCCGAAATCCCCAAAACGTTCCACAACATTGTGGTCATGAGCTCACGACCATCCTGTTTACATGAGATTTGAAAATCTCGGGTAATTTTTGAAATAGACCTACGTGACAACCCAAGCAACAATGTGAGTTTTATTGTACTCTTATGGTGGTCTTCAAGACCAGTTTTGGTCTTAAATGCCATCATAAGAGTGTAATAAAACCCAAATTGGGAATGCCCACTTGGGAATGAGAGATTCTCTTCGTGTCTCCTCTCTTCCGCTATTTACGGTGATACTAATGCATTTTAACACATCAGCTTTGCATGTATCGGTTACCGGAGTCACTAGTTAGCTAAATGTTTTGAAAATTTTCTTTTGTATGCATTTATGTAGCCGTAAAAAGCGGAAGAGAGGAGACGCGAAGAGAATCTCTCATTTTCACATAGGTCGATTTGAAAAATTACCCGAGAAATGTCAATAAATGATACAAAACCCCCATCAAATGGGTATTGGTGAAGTAGTATGACGACTGGGTATGGAATATCGCGCTTGCAGAAACTATAGGTTACAGAGGTGACAAGGCACTCAAAAACCGCTAAATGTTGAATCAAAACGGAGAATTCCATCACAAATAAAGGTAACTCTCTGTTATGTTTCAAAATTTAGCGGTTTTTGAGTGCCTTGTCGCCTCTGAATCTATAGTCTCTGTAATCGCGCTCTGACACCAATTTGGAATTAAAGATGGCGATTTTCGGTTTTCTTAAGATGACCGCATAGGACTGGAAATAATGCAAAATACCCACAATATGGGTATCAGATGAAAGCAGTTTTGAAATCAAAAATAGTCGAATATCGATTATTAACAAGTCGTATGTACATAGACCGGAAATCTCATCGATGAATAAATAATGCGTGGGGACGTTGTATTCGCGACATTTCTGCAACACTTGCCGAAGCGCGAAAATCTGGTCCGTGGTGGCACGGGCACCCATGAATCCCGCTTGATATTGCCCAACGAACTCCAACGAACGAATAAAAGTTGGGAGAGTACCTTGTAGGCGGCGTTCAACAGTGTGATCCCCTCCCAACCGCCTCCTTCTCGTCATCGGGTCTCCCTTCGTGTGGGCAATGCACATTGATGATGCTGTAATTGAAGAAACGGCCCTTAATCCTCAACTTGCACATCCTTGCGTTGATCGGTTGCCAACACATCACATGCTGGCGCATCTTTCCCAGTACCATAAAGCCGGTTCCCAGCTCGTTGGTGGTGCCACAGCTCTGGTAGAAAGTAGCCGCTCGATGCCCGCTTTTCCATACCTTCTGTCCTGTCCAGCAAAGTTCCTGCAGTGCTACGACTTCGAAGTTTCGGGGATGTAGTTCATCATATATTATCCTGTCGCAACCCGGGAAGCCGAGCGATTTGCAATTCCATGTCCCAAGTTTCCAATCGTAGTCCTTATTTCGTCGCGTAGGTCAACGCCGATTGTTCCGATCCCTATTTTCTTCTTCGTTGTTGGTAACTTTTTGTTTGCCAGGGCGGCTTGTTGGGCCTGCCCCTAACCCCCTGTCTCGCCGGAGGATCATCGTGCACAGCACTGTTTAGAGTCCCTGCTGCCATAAGGACGAGTATAATAATCAGCCGCCCCTAACATGGAGAACAGACGCTGTTTGAGTCGCACCTCCTTGGTGAACAGACGCTCGTGTTTGACGAAGCATTTCCTCTACCGCCATGCTATGGTTACCGCGCCAGTATTCGCGTCGCACCTCCTCACTTCGCTATTGTCAGATTGACAACATTGCCCAGGCTACGCCGCATTTGATATCATATGACTCGTGGAGGCGTGAGGCGGGAGCTTGTGAGGACCAGAGCTGTATTTGACGCTCCTTCCAGATTGTCAACTCACCATTTGAAGCCCAATGCGGAACAAAATGGTCATTCTGTTCCAAACCATAATTTCAACATGAAAAAAGTAGGTTGGAAACCAACTTTTTTGATATTTTTATTGTTTGTAGAGTTCATCTATGCAAAAAGATACGATTTATTTAAAAATCTCATTTTTGATAAAAAATGGTCAATAGACCACTATAATTCGGAACAGCTCAGTTAATGACGACAAGTGCTCGTGAGCCACTGAGTTACTTTGGCCATTCTCTCCATTTCAGATTCTCTACTTCGACCATTTTGTTAGTTGAGCTGGATACGCTCTTGCAAAATTAAGCTACAAAAAATAGTGATACATAAGAAAAGAAAAAACGAGAAATGTAGAATAACAATGTGAAGTCAAAATTGGTGATTGAATAAGAACACTAACAAAAAAATATAAATTTCCGATAAACAACTGAAAAAGGCCAATCAACTAAACGTAAACAAACAGAGTAAGAGTTATTTTTTTTTGCTGGAGAAGGATAGGAAAACGAACCCTCCTCGGTTTGTTTACGTTGTATTGATTAGCCCTTTTCAATTATTTATCGAGACTTTCGTCATACTATTATATTTTTTTCACTCATCCATTGCGAGTTCAAATGCATTAAAATCTACGCGAAGGTCCAAACTGATTCAATTCACAACTTGTCGACTGAAGTTGAATCAGAGCTTGAATTTGCAAAGCTTTTGACTCAAGAAAGAGGTGAAGGTTAAATTCTTTAATGTTTCTAACAGTTAAATTAACAGTTGGAAATTAAACCTAATGATTTTGGAAGCATCATACTTTATATGCAAGTGCGGTGAAAGCGTAAACATTACGTGGGTGGAAGTGGAACTGAGAAAAAAGAAACATATTTTTCGCGTAATCATTCTCACATATCACAACAATTATTTCCATTAAAAATAGTAATTTCCGGCGCTTAGTAAGCACTTTGTGCACTTTAGCCACGCTATTACAATCTCTCACGAAAATCTAATAAAGCGGCCCAGGTACCTAGTGCTAATTCACCTCACATCAATAAACACTACATATTTGATCTTGACAATGAATTGAGCCACCATCCATTGAGTCAAAGTTGATGTGCCTACCAGCGCGAGCGTCGACAACGCTGACTGATGACGTTACCACGATCAACCTTCCGTTCCCCATAGCTTCGGCGGGGTAGCTTCACATCCCTACTATCGGAATTGGCATAAAAACTTGGAAATCAGCTTACATAAAAGCATGCGAAAGCAGAAAAACTTGTACCTAAGTATTTTTCTCTGTGGAAGTGGAACCAAACGGGCTACCTATGATTTCCTTCCCATGGGTCCCCCGTATGTTGTGCGATGCAATGGCAGGCAGGACAGCAAGACTTCATAATCCTTGCAATTACAAACGGGAGCCTATCAGAGTCGGCGACATCTGCAAAAATGCTGTCACTCACTTCTTTCCGCTTTCCTCCGGCTTACTGGTATGGTATGGAATTGTTGAACCGCGCCGGTTGGTTCCGAGCAACACAGTGCAGTGGAATGGACTCCAATCAAGAGTGAGAGTGTGAATGATGGAAAATTGCCAGTGTAACGAAATCGAAAGTTTTGTAATAAAAGATGTTCATTTGGTTCAATGATGCTCAAACGCATTGAAATTCATGCAAATGCAACCGTTCCGGTACATCGTTGAACAGCAGACCTTTTTTTTCGTAAACGTCCGCCGGTAGGAAAATACGGTCTTGTTGCTATTCGGAGGAAACATTGCATAACTATGTATGCACTTCGCGTTTCGTCTGCAAAAGTTTGGATTTTCTCTCGTTCCATTAGCAGTTTTCTTGTTTGCATGTCTATCGAATTGATTTCAATTTGCATATACATTTGTTCGTGATAGCGGTTCAAACTAAAATTTACTTCTCGCAGCAATTTTTCAATTAGAAGGAAACTCCGTTCAACTTCCGAATCCGTTTTGGTTAGTTTTTCAACATTAATGTCCATTTCTCACGGCAGCATGGAATCCATTATCGGTGATTATCACCATTATTTTGCATCAAAGTGGCTGTACATGCTGGAGGTTTTTCATTGGATCATATTCATTATGTATTTTCATTTGAGCATGCTGCACTTATGATCAAGGTCGACTGACGCAACAGACCAACCAAATATTTAAGTTAAGAGAGTGCATTACTGGAGAAATTTCTAGTAAGAAGTGATTTTAAATAGGGTTGATGTACCGAATATTGTGGAGATATGACATCTATTTAGACAAATTATAAATATGATGCGAACAGGTTGTGGAGTCTCGGTCACCAATGTGGGTTTGGCTATCGAGGGCTTTTTTTCCATGTGTGGACTCGTCACTGCGACCAATATAGTTGATCTGTTGTGATTAGCATTATCAACGTGCATAGCTCACAAGTCATGACGTCAAAATCATCCCCAGAGACCTCAATGATCAAATTGGCCAGGACTAATTAGATCGACTAATTAACTTCACTGCAGGCTCAAAAAATATGGCCAACCTAGTGCCAGCACAGTCTCCCATATCGGTACACCTGTAGATCACCACAACAGACCGACTCGTAAATAGACCACGTTTTAAATGATGGAAGGCGCTTCTCGGATATCATCGACGTTAAACCCCCGTTAGCCACGGTATAATCTGGAACGACTCAAGTTACATTTTTTATTATTTTATTACTAGCTGACCCGACAAACTTCGTATTGCCACAAATTAAACTGTGTTGTACATAAATCGTGAATCTCGGATGACCTTCGTCACAATCTTGAGTTTTGCAAGTTTCTGGGGAGTCCATGGGTGTTTTAATATACAAATTTTCCTCACACAGTAAAGTAGAAAACTACTCCCCCCATTGCTTAGCCTGATAAACTAAACCGGATAGCACTTAAATATTCGCCATCATTACAAACCATTTCGACGAATACCATTTTGCGGAACACCAATTCTCGGTTGACCATAACGCGGAATATAGAGTTTCGCAGACTACCATTTCGCGAAAAACCTTATGCGGGATGTACCATTTCACGGAAATTCTTTTTGTAGAAAGTATCATTTCACAGGGGTGACACAACTGAAGGAAAGTAATAGAGGTTAGTAGATCTAGGAAAATAAATGAACTTAGATAGAGGTGATCTCTACGGGGAGCTGCCCCGCCGCAGTGACCGGCGCTTCCGACGGCAGGTCGCCGGCAACACTCGCGGCCTGCAGCCACCTCGCCCTGAATCATCTAATGTTACTATTGAAAGTTTTTGGTGGTCTTGTTATTGATTAATGTTTTATGAAAGATTCTAAAATTTCTCGAGTTCGATTATTTTTTGAGTTACGCAAAAAAGTCTGTTTTATTTGTATGAGAGTCCTTATCCCCCTACCACAGGGGTGAGGGGTCTCAAACCATCATTAAAAAAATACGTGCCTCCAAAACCCCCCACATGTCAAATTTGGATCCATTTGCTTGATTACTTCTCGAGTTATGAGGAAATTTGTATTTCATTTGCATGGGAGCCCCCCTCCTACAAAGGAAGACGGGTCCTAATTCATCATGGGAAAAAATCATGCCTCCAAAAACACCCACGTGCCAAATATGGTTCCATTTGACTAATTAGTTCTCAAGTTATGAGGAAATTTGTATTTCATTTGTATGGGAGCCCCCCTCCTGAAGCGGGGAGAGGTTTCAATTCACCATAGAAAACATTCTTGTCTCCAAAAACACCCACGTGTCATATTTTGTTCCATTTGCTTGATAAGTTCTCGAGTTACGACGAAATTTGTATTTCATTTGTATGGCAGCCCCCCCTTCTAAAAAGGTAAGGTGTCCAAATTCATCATAGAAAAAATTCATGCCTCCAAAAACACCCACATGCCTAATCTGGTTTCATTTGATTAATTAATTCTCGAGTTATGAGAAAATTTGTATTTCATTTGGATAGGAGCCCCCCATCCTAAAGTAGGGAGAGGTTTCAATTCACCATAGAAAAAATTCTTGTCACCAAGAACACCCACATGTCAAATTTGGTTCCATTTGCTTGATTAGTTCTCGAGTTATGAGAAAATTTGTATTTCCTTTGTAAGGAAGCCCTCCTCTTAAAAGGGAGAGGGGTCATTATTCCTCTCCTAAAGAGGGGAGGTGTCTCAATTCACTATAGAAAAAAAATGCCTACAAAAACACCCACACGCTAAATTTGGTTTCATTTGCTTGATTAGTTCTCGAGTTATAAGGAAATTTGTATTTCATTTGTATGGGAGTCCCCCCTCCTGAAAAGGTAAGGGGTCTCAATTCATCATAGAAAAAATTCATGCCTCCAAAAACACCCACATGCCAAATATGGTTCCATTTGATTAATTAGTTTTCGAGTTATGCAGAATTTGTGTTTCATTTGTATGGGAGCCCCCCCTCTTAGTGGGTGGAGCTAACCATCTAACCATCATAAGAACCTTCCTTGGCCTCAAAAACCCTTATATGCTAATTTTCACACTGATCGTTTCAGTAGTTTTCAATTCCATAAAGAACATTCGGGCAGACAGGCAGAAATCCATTTTTATAAGCATAGATTTGTATGGGAGCCCCCCCTGTTAGTGGAGAGAGGGGTCTTTTGCCATTGAGAGAACCTTCCCTAGCCCCAAAAACCCCTATATCCAAATTTTCACGCCGATCGGTTCTGCAGTTTTCGATTCTATTAGGAACATAGGGACAGACAGACAGACAGAAATCCTTTTTCATAGATATAGATTTATTAATTTTAATTTCAACCGACTCGTGGTCTGAATGAAATAGGCTGGGCAAAGCCACCTGGAGTTGCACAAACTATGCATTCTCTAGGTGGCGCAAAAACCCAACATCTTTTCTTGTGTACAATATACTTACTTACTTATTCAGCCGAGAGCCGGGGTGGCTCTTGCCGTATCAAGAATTCCTCTCCATTGTACTCGGTCCTGGGCTACTCGTCGCCAATTCGCTGCGCGCCTCGACACAAGCAAGTCGTCTTCAACCTGATCGAGCCATCTAGCACGTTGCGCCCCTCTATTCCTGGTGCCGGTGGGGTTCTTGAAGAGAACGGATTTCACTACACAGTCGTCCGGCATCCTTGCGACGTGGCCGGCCCACCGTAGTTTCCCAACTTTCGCCAGGTGTATGATGGGAATCTCTCCAAGCAGTGCCTGTAACTCGTGATTCATACGTCTCCGCCACTCTCCGCTTTCCGTTTGTACTCCACCAAAAATAGTCGAAAACGGCAAGTGCACGTATGTCTTCCGTAAGTAAAGTTACTGTCTCAAGTCCGTAGAGGACTACCGGTATGATTAGCGTTTTGTACATCGTCAGCTTTGTGCGGCGGCGTATGCTCCTTGATGGTAACGTCTTGCGAAGGGAAAAGTAGGCTCGATTTCCAGCTTGAATGTGTCGTTGGATCTCCTTACTCGTATTATTGTCGGCGGTGACCAGAGATCCAAAATATATGAACTCATCAACCACTTCCAGTTCATCGCCGTCAATAGTCACTGTCCGTGGGAGGCAAACGTTACTATCTCAGGAACCTCTTCCTACCATATACAGTGGTATTCCGATTATATCTACACCTGGTTTAATCTACACCCGAATTTAGGTACCCCCGATTTTGTCTACCATTTAGACCCGGTTTTATCTACCTTTTTTTAAATTGTAATTTCAGCATAAAAATTTGGAAGATTTCATGAATTTATGCATAACAGGGAATATTTCTCTGTATTTTATAGTTTACTATATGGCATCTGTGGTATGTAATTATACACAGAATGAGTATAATAATGCTGAAGTCAAATACGCAAAGTAACTTCCGTTTATTTTGGTACGCATATTTTTAACATTTAATAATGATCCTTTGTGATTTTCTATACTGGAATGCTAACGGGCACACCCCGTCTCTATGGTTATCACCTTTCTTTCCATAAAGATTCGAATCTTTTGAACCATTGAACCGATTTTAATAATTTTATTACCAAATAAAAGAAATTTTAATTACCTTTTCAGAAAAGGAAACAATAAACTGACGTTCTCGATACTTCATGAAAACTTTGAATTTCTTTGGTCTACACACCATGGAAACATAAAAAGTGAATGTTTTCAATGTTTTTGCGATAATAAAAAAAAGTTTGGGCTTTAGTCCAATATTTTTTTTCTGAAAAGCTCATTAAAATACTTTCCATTTGGTATTGGTATTAACATCATTGAA
Source organism: Sabethes cyaneus (assembly GCF_943734655.1). NCBI lineage: Eukaryota > Metazoa > Arthropoda > Insecta > Diptera > Culicidae > Sabethes > Sabethes cyaneus. Next base: position 44,833,586 of record NC_071353.1, on the reverse strand, counting down.
ATCGGTTCAATGGATCAAAAGTTATGAATTTATCAAAGAAAAAAAGGAGGAAAAATGGTAACTTTTGGGACCACACTGACTCAGAAAAGAGAACCCTAAGTACTAAATAAAAATAAGGATCTCAAATTTACTGCAAAGGAATAAGTACACAAAATTTGAATAAAATCGGAGCAATTTTGAATTTCGATATGTCTTTTTCATAATATTGCTGAGTTAACATGCATTATGGCTAATGGTTGACATGCGTAAAATTACGCCAAAATACATAATTGAAGAAAATTATTTTGGAGCAATTTATTTTTCCCCAAAATTGTCTACTTTCCAAATATATCTACCAAAAATTTTCGAATGGGTAGATAAAATCGGTAAACCACTGTATTTGGTTTTCGACGCATTAATTTGTAACCCTATCCTTCTAGCCTCCGTTTTTAGTCTGGCGTAGATTACCTCTGCCGTCCCACGGTTTCTAGTAATGATGTCGAGGTCGTCTGCAAAGGCTAGGAGTTGGCTACTCTTGCTGAAGATCGTTCCTCTCTTTTCGATGCCCGCTCGCCGGATCACACCTTCAATAGCGATATTGAATAACATGCAGGACAGTCCATCTCCTTGCCGTAACCCTCTGCGCGATTCGAAAGGGCTTGAGAGTGTCCCCGAAACGCTCACGTAGCACATCACTCGTTCCAGAGTAGCTTTGATCAGCCGCGTCAGTTTGTCCGGAAAACCGTACTCGTGCATTATCTGCCATAGCTGTTCGCGTTCAACGGTATCGTATGCTGCTCTGAAATCCACGAAAATATGATGCGTGGGCACGTTGTACTCTCGACATTTCTGAAGGATTTGTCGGAGAGTAAAAATTTGATCCGTAGTGGCACGGGCCCCCATAAAGCCCGCCTGATACTGCCCTACGAATTCTCTTGCTATTGGGGATAGACGACGCAACAAAATCTGGGAGAGCACCTTGTAGGCAGCGTTGACCAGCGTAATGCCGCGGTAGTTACAGCAGTCTAGGCGGTCGCCCTTTTTGTAGATGGGACAGACTACGCTTTCCATCCACTCCTCGGGTAGTTTCTCTTCTTCCCAAATCCTTGAAATCAGCCAGTGGAGTGCCGTTACTAGCGGTTCTTGGGCATTTTTGAAGAATTCTGCTGGGAGTCGGTCCTTCCCGGCGGTTCTATTATTCTTCAGCAGACCGATTTCTCGTCCGATCTCTTCGAGATCGTGAGCCGGTACGCTGTTGTCGTTTGTAGGTACTCCGAGATTAACTTCCATTGCGTCTCCTGCTGCTATATCGCCGTTGAGGTGTTCATCGAAGAACTGCTTCCACCTGTCGACCATCTCGCGCTCGTTTGTGATAAGATCCCCTCCTTCGTCCCTACACATGTCAGGATTTGGTGTGTGGGCCTTGCGAGTTTGGTTCACCTTCTCGTAAAACTTGCGGGTATCATTAGCCCGGAATAGTTGTTCAAGCTCCTCACGATCTCTGTCCTCCTTCTGGCGCTTTTTCCTTCTCAGGATCGTGGTCAACTCATTCCTCGCTCGTCGATACTTGGCCAAATTCTCTCTCGTGGATATGCTCAGATAGTTTTCCCAAGCTCTTTTTTTTCCTCTCTATCGCTTCTTGGCATTCCCCGTCAAACCAATCATTTCGTGCACTCGAGGTTTCCATACCCAGCACCGCGGTTGCGGCCTCGTTGACGGCCGAGCGTATCCTACTCCATCCGTTCCGTTTTCGAGGGTCGAAGCATCTAGCTCCACAGAAGAAGGCAGAGCTTCATCCAGTACGCGCGCGTAGTTTTCGGCAGTTTGCGGGTTGTCTAGTTAGGTGATCTCCAGATGGCCTTGTGGATATCTTTGTGAGGAAAGAAGATGCTTTTGATCACCAAGCCTCGGGAAGCCGCAAAACTGATGCATCGCTGGCCGTTATCGTTCGTGTCGGTGTCCAGGCTATGGGGCCCGATCACCGGTCTATATATTGCTTCCCTGCCGATTTGGGCGTTCATATCCCCGATGACGATCTTGATGTCCCGTGGTGAGCAGCTGTCGTACGTTGCCTCCAGCTGCGCATAGAACCCTTCCTTCTCGTCGTCGGGTCTACCTTCGTGTGGGCAATGCACGTTTATGATGGTGTAGTTGAAGAAACGGCCTTTTATCCTCAACACGCACATCCTCTCGTTGATCGCTTTCCAATCCATTACACGATCCTGCATTTTGCCCAACACTACGAAGCCCGTTCCCAGCTCGTTGGTAGCTCCACCACTCTGGAAAAATCGGGCTCTGCCGCCACGAATCCTCCACACCTTCTCGCTCTTGCGACAGATCTCCTGCAGTGCCACGATGCCAAACTTTCGGGTTTCTAGCTGATCGAGCAGCACCCTGTCGCCACCAACGAAATTTAGCGATCTGCTCCAGGTACCAAGTCTCCATTCCATGTCCTTATTTCGTCGCCTTGGTCCATGCCGAATATTCCGAGAAGATATTTCTTGACTCTTGTTGTAAGTTGTGTTGTGTTTAGATAGGTAGCCGTACTAGGGCTTACGCTACCGAGTCTCGTGATGGGGCTGCTATCTTGCAGTGTCGAGACACACTGTGCCGCCTCCCCTGTTGGTATACGACCTTAGTTTCCACCGGGGTTGGTTACCCGATCTCCGCTAAGGTTACGCGTATTCCAGCTGGTACCACGTGGAGGTAGGGGTAGGAGTTGCTAGATAGATGTATACAATATACATAAAACATAAATACAATACAAATCAAAATAATATAGGTTAAGTGTCAAAAATTAGAATTCTGCCTTCGACGGTTGTATTCAGTTGCCAAATGACGGTTCGTGCAAGCCGTAGTTGGTAAGGTGTATTCCCACATGTAAAAGCTGTTGGTGTCGTTGAGGTCGCGGTGGACAGTGTAGCAGTGTATAGCAGGACTGTCGTATTTCGCCACTAGTATTTTATGTGCCGTATTAGCGACAATATCTTTCCGCCGTTGCTGAAGCGGACCAATACCAATCTCGTACGATGACAGATTATCTGGATTCCTCCAAGGTAACATGCGGCATATTTTTCGGACAAAACGTTTCTGTATTCTTTCAATACGAAGAGACCAACTCTCAAAACGGGGGTCCCAAACGGCGCAGATTGTTTCGAAAACCGAGCAAAACCGAGCGCCATGAAGTCGCAACTGAGTACACGCAATGCCTTGAGGCAGCGCTGCCGGGTTAGGTAGAGCCAAACATACCCGTTCATCAACAACGCAGCGGTAGTTTTATCGAGATAAGAAGCGCCGCTTGCAAGAAATAGAGTGCGAGGACATGGAGTAGCTGTATCGTTCCCAGGAAACGTATTAATTCTCAACAAGTTGAACGTATCCCGCAAAGGCTTTGGCCGAAAGTCAAAACTGGTCGGAATAAAGATGGAGCGATCTTGTCGGATGAACCTGTGGTGATCGAAGGGTGGGAGCACTTGAGAGGCGCGGAGACGGAATACCAAGACAGCAGGGAGAATGACTATACACCAGTACGGCGGATTATGGTGATGTGCCAGCTCCCCCAATAGATGAAGTGTCGAGGCCATCAAGCAGCTAAATAACAACAAGGCAGCTGGCAAATACAGCATCGCAGCCAGCGGAGCTTATCAAGATAGGTTGGATACCTGTCTGTACTGGCTGATAGTCATGAGCTGGGAAATAGAAGAGCTACCGGAGGAGTGGAAGGAGAAGGTAATATGCCCAATATATAAGAAGGGTGACAAGATGGAATGTGAGAATTATCGAGCGATTACCATTCTCAACGCCAGCTATAAAGTGCTTTCTCAGATTATCTTTCGCCGTCTATCACCGTTAGCAAACAGATTTGTAGGAAGTTATCATTCTGGTTTTGTTGACGGGCGATCGACAACGGACCAAATCTTTGAGTTCGGACAAAGCCTTCAAAAGTGTCGCGAATACCAATTCCTTATGCACCGCCTATTGATAGATTTCAATGTCGCCTACGGGACTATCAACCGTGAAGAGCTATGGAAAATCATGGACGAAAATGGCTTTCCCAGGAAGCTGACAAGACTGATTGAGTCCTTGATGGATCTGTATGCAGAACTGTGTGAGGGAATCGGGCCCGTTTGAAACACGCAGGGGACTTCGACAAGGCGATGGTATTTCCTGCCTCCTGTCTCAACGTCTCGCTAGAAGGTGGTATAAATCGTGCGGGTTTTAACATGCGGGGCCCGACCTTCACTAAATCTACCCAAATTATCTGTTTTGCTGATGATGTGGGTATTGTCGGAAGGACGTTCCAGGCGGTTGCTGAGCAGTACACTGAGTTGAAACGTGAGGTAGTAAAGGTTGGACTAGTGGTGAATACGTCTAAAACCAAGTACTTGTTAACAGGAGAAACCGAGCGCAATCGATTGTGGTAGTCGATGGGGACGAGTTCAAGATGGTGGACGAAATTATATACCTCGGGTCAGCGGTGACGTCGCATAACAATTGCAGCGCAGACGTATTTTTGCCGGAAGTCGTGATTACTATGGTGTTCTCAAGACCCTAAAGTCTGGTAAGCACTAGTTGTTTTTGAACGTCGTGTAGCTATGACTTTCTTTGCCGGGGTACGTGAGAACGTTGTATAGACGAGAAAGATGAACTACGAGCTGGCGCAGCTCTTCGGCAAACCCCTAAGCTGAAGCTAAAGCTGAAAGGGTATGATGGGTGGAGCATATTGTGAGAATTCCGGACAACAACCCCGCAGAAATGGTGTTCACCTCAAATCCGGCTGGTATCAGACGCAGAGACACGCAGTGTGCTCGAAGGTTAGACCAAGTGGAGCTGCGTCCAATGGCAGGTCGCCGGCCACACTTAGTTTGCATATGTACGCAAAGCGCAAATTACTCAGTCTTCTTGAATATTTAGTGGACTCTTGGTATAATTTATTTGGGACGTCAACGAATAGCTTAATTATAAGGTTTTGGATTTCAGTTATGCTAGATTATCTTCGCAGTACATCGCGAACAAACTAAGTGCCAAATAATTCGCTGAAGCTATAGAGCGCTGAACAGCTATAGAAATATAGAGAAACTCAACCAGTGAATGACCAAATCACTTAATAACTCGCAGCTTTAAACCAACGACACTCACTGTAGATGTGAAATGTGTGGCGCTGGCGTTGGTTTAATGATGACAAGTAATCGCGAGCTACTGAGTTACTTTGGCCATTCTCTCCATTTAAGTTTCTCTATAGTAATAGGTTCGTGATCACACGTGAATGGTTAGACCTTAAGTTAGGTTAGATAATGACAAAATTTCTGTCCCCACTTTCCGTCCGCAAAAAATTCGTTAAACTGATTGAAACAAGCTGGCTGAGAAAATGTGGTGGGTGAATAGCACCATCGATTGCCCGTTTCCGAGGGAATAGCTGAAGTCAAAGTTGCATAACGTGTGAGAAGTTAAAACACGATGCCATAGTTGTTTTGTTCGAAAGAAAGACTAAATGCCCAAAAAAAATCCTACAGTAGCAGAGTGGCGAAAGACAGCAGTTTTTGGTTCCACTGCTCTTCCGTCAGTTGTAAATTGCTACTTTTTCCGTCAGCCCATAATTGGTTTACACTTTTTCTTCGGTTAAGATGCATTAAATTGTAACGCGGCTTTGATGAGCGGCAACTTTAATTTTATTGTTCCGTTCAGTGCCTGCGACCTAGGCCCCCCGTCATCAACACTTAAAAAGGTTGATGATGACATTGTTGTTATACTTTAGCGGCAATTGATTTATTCCATCAAGTCTGCGATACGGTAGCGTCTGCCACTTTTACGTGAATGAGTGGCAGTAATATTACTTGGACTTACCAATCGACAAAGTTCGCCGTTGATTGTTAGAAATTTGACACTTCCGAAATAGAGGTTAATTCGTTACATACTCAACGATGTTTACTGATAATGAAAATAGGCCGCGTTGCATTTTGTGAAAATAGATTTCAATTAAATTAACCCTCTAACGGACAACATCGTAAAAACGATACGATCAAGCATCACTTATCATGAAAGTACACTCGTTTCACCATGAAAGAAGCTCGTTTGTTGATTTTCATGAAAAATCAGAGGGATTGTGTACAAGACACGACCGCATATATAGGTGACGCAGGACTACGTAAGTCTTTTTGTAGTGATAGTAGCATGTATTCATGCTTGTAATCATTCGATTCTTCATGTATACATGCTATATGCAACATATAAACATGCTACATGCGTTGTATGTAACAATTATCAAAGTAGTAACATTGCATACGTTCAATTCTCAAAAGATTGTGCATTTGAAAACCACTTAACAAAATCAAGAACACAAACTATTGCTTTCCTGCTACCTTACTGAAATTAAAGATTGTTTTTATTACCCATGGTTCCCCTCGTTGAAAGGATTTTACCAATTCAATCCTATTTTATCAACAGCACACCTTTTCACTACACTTCTAATCTCTCGCACTTCTATGTCTCGCAGTAAATAATTTGCAATCTGTTGAGACGTCGAGCTTGTGTCATTTTTTCTGGCATACTTCCCTAACACAGACATCAAATTGGACTAGGTTTAATCGCGTTCGTAAGAAATCTGTTGGCACAAGCGAGCTTTAACACTCTTTCTGGCGTACTTCCCAAGCAAGGACATCAAAATGGTCTAGGTTTAACCGCGGTGATAAGAAATCTTGTTGAAGTGAGGAGACTTCGTCACTTATTTTGGCTTACTTCCCAAGTACAGATATCAAATTGGTATAGGTTTAGATCATCGTAAAGAATCTTCCAACCAATCATGAAGCGAGAATTCTGGTAAAACATAGGTTCATTATTTTCAATTTTTCAATAATTCAACATCAAGAATCCATACTTTTCTTCATTTGGGTCAATTCCTAGAAGATTTTCCGATCGATTGGTGTAAGAATATTGAAAATCGATCGGAAAACCGCTGAGCTATTAGCGCTCAAAACCTTTCATTTTTCGTGACGCTCGCATTTTTCGATTTTTTGGAATGACACCTTATCTCAAAACTTGCCGTAAGACGTAGTCCTACGTCAAAAATATTTATCTGGAAAAAGTTAAATTTCTCTTTTTAGTTTTTCATGCCTAACGCTCTATCCAAATATTTTTTCAGTTCAAAAATAACACAAAATTGAAAAAAAGCAAGTAAACGAATCATAGAAATAATAATTTGAGGTCGAACAGTTTGTTCTTCTTCAAAAGTAAAAAAAAATATTTGCACCATAATTTTTTTCAGAATTTTTCAGAATTCTTGTTTTTCAAAGATGATAACTTTGAACGCATGTTCTGAATGTTGCGATATTAATATCAAAATATCAGGAAACCTGTTTTGAACATATTTTTTATATTGTCAATTCAAGACAAATTTCATATGTGGCTCTGGAGCTCCAAAAGCGAAGACCGTCTACGGACGGTCTTACCCGTTTGAGGGTTTTAAGGTCTCGCCTGAAGGAACTAGCCTGATTCTCAATGGCGTACTAAAACCTTGTTAAAAAGATACGATACTAAACTTTTGCAACACACAGCAGACGCCCATTATGCCTATCGTCTATTATGCGTAACGTCCATTATGCCTAACCTTGTTTATCTTGTTTATCTTTGTTATTGTACAAGCCTACTCGGGTAACGGCACCAGAAATCGCCACTTTTTCAGACAGCAAACAAGAAAACCGAGATTCATTACCATATAGCTGTATATCGATGAACAATGTTTGGCCTACATTAAACAGGAACATTTTTGCTACGTTTCAGCATAAAAATTAAGACCGAATATTTGAAAAAGTCGTGGTAAAAGTAAAATTTGTGATGCATGTTGAGGCACCAGTTTTCGACCCCCAAGACCCAGTTTTCGCCATTCCAGTATTCCAGTTTTGTGAAAACGAAAATAGAAGTGTAACGTTTGAATGAAAGATTTCAAAAGCTAATAACAACTAAAATACTGAACGAAGCTTAACAATTTATGTGTCGTAGGACAGAATGGATTACCGTTGAGAAACAACCGCATCACTGGTTCCCGTGATATGCTCGGGAACAGTTCATTGAAATTCGCCAATAGCGAAAAGTTGATCACGCTTATACCATCCCAATCTGACGACAACAACTAAAAATAATGCCAATTTTAGTTATATAACCGACCGATCTCCACCAAACTTGGCACACTGGGAATCAGCACTGGGGGGTTTAAAGGGGGGTCGTAACAAGAGGGGGGGGGGGGGGGGGTATAACTCCGGAATGCCAGGACGGTTCTTCACCAAACTTGGTACAAATGTTCCTTGATATTAGGGAATCAGCACTGTAAAGTTGACAAAATGAGGGAAAATCCCTAACAAGGGGGGAGAGATCTAAATAAGTAAAATGGGTTGTGTTTCTCTTGCATCTAAACCGTTTGCAGTTGTGCAACTGACTTTGAGAAAAGAGGGGGGTTCCACCGAGGAGGAATATATGGTAAATAAACTTTTGCACAGTGGGCAGAATCGACCGAAAAAACGGAACTGACTTTTCTTATGTAAAAAATCACGAGAAATTGATTGGTGATGGTCTCAGCGTGCGGAAATGACGAAAAGTAGCCCATTTTGCCCCATTTACACCTATCTTCTAATAGTTTTGAAAGAATCATGTACAAACTCTCTCCAATTTGAGATTCTATGGTAAGGAAAGAAGAAGAACGTTAGGTAATAGGTATGTGAACAATTTCATTTTAACATTACATAATCTAGAAGTCTGTTTTGCCCCATTTTCCTCAAAGTTTTTGTACTACAGGCAAAATACCAATTCGATACTTTTACCAGAGATTTTCAAGAAGGCATGCCTGTTGTGCGGGTTGAAATACTCAGAATACGAATGATGATCAAGTTTTTCACAATAATGTCGTGTACGGGAATGTTTTGCCGTGTTTTAACCTACAACTTGTACTCAAATCTGAGAAAGTATTGATAGGAAAACGAGCAACTGTAAAAGTGTTCCGATTTCGTTCAAATTTGGTGTGCTTGTTCCTAATCGAAAAACTTTACTCATTTAGGTATCGTTATTGAAAATGGCCAGTATCTAACATGAACAAAAATTTATCATGCGACATCTCAAATTACGCCATAATTTAAAAACTAATAAAAGTTTATAACAACTTGTTTGCGGTCGGTTTTTGAGGTTTACCGTTATAAATATTGCGCACTAGCGGTATGGTCTCGAGGGTTGGGGGGAGGGCGAGTACGACTCTATGGTTTGAAGCTTCTGTCGACTACCACATATCGACACGTCGTTCCGAGCTCAATTTACTTTGTTGACCTATTTTCGGACAGTGCATAAGTGCCAAGGGGATAAAAGATGAAAATCATCATCATCATCATCATCATCATCATCATCATCATCATCATCATCATCATCATCATCATCATCATCATCATCATCATCATCATCATCATCATCATCATCATCATCATCATCATCATCATCATCATCATCATCATCATCATCATCATCATCATCATCATCATCATCATCATCATCATCATCATCATCATCATCATCATCATCATCATCATCATCATCATCATCATCATCATCATCATCATCATCATCATCATCATCATCATCATCATCATCATCATCATCATCATCATCATCATCATCATCATCATCATCATCATCATCATCATCATCATCATCATCATCATCATCATCATCATCATCATCATCATCATCATCATCATCATCATCATCATCATCATCATCATCATCATCATCATCATCATCATCATCATCATCATCATCATCATCATCATCATCATCATCATCATCATCATCATCATCATCATCATCATCATCATCATCATCATCATCATCATCATCATCATCATCATCATCATCATCATCATCATCATCATCATCATCAGCGACCAGCTGGATAGCTCTATACGAAGGTGGGCTTGAAATTGAAATCGGTTGGGTGGATTATGGCGAAAGCGGCCAAATACAAAATGGCCGCCAATTTTTTTTCACTTTGTTTATAAGCCCTATCTCTCCTCCTTACGAGACCGTGTCGTGTATAGTTTGTTTCATAGCAAATTTTGGAAACTTCACAATAATTACATGAAAATTTTGAACCTTGCTACAAGTTACTGGTTGTTTTATTCAGTTAATGCCTTTGCACACCCAATTTTATGAATTTTTCTTGTAGCATGTTTTCTCAGCTTTACAATGGTGGTCTTAAAATGAAAATCGGTTGCAAGGCTCATGGTAAAAACTTTTTTTTTTTTGATTTTTTTTTATAAAATCCAATATGGAAACCAAATCCAAGGTTTTATGAAATATCACATGATATAGATCTCACGGTTTGCTCAAAATTCAACTTCTTTTTAAACTGTTAGGCACCTTGGCGAACGAGGGGTTCACCATTTCGAGGTATTAAAATGTAACTTTAATTTTTCAACCATTTTCAACCAATCAAGTGCAAAAGTTCCAATTTTTGAAGACCTCGTGTTAGTAGTGGCCCTGTTTCAATGAGAATTTCTGTACTATTTTCGAATCTTCGTTATCAGTCATTTCAACTGTACAATTATGTTTTAATTTATTTGTTATTTTAGTTAACTTTGGATTAAATTTTGTATTTATTTCGTGTTACATTAGCGCTGTTTATGTTTTTGCATATTCTTATATCTAACCACTAAATAGTAAAAATTAATGGAAAGTTTCAAGGTCAAATTTCCGCATACATACCTTGCTTCACAGATACGAACGACAGTTAAATACATGTTCTATTTAGAGTGGCTTCCTTGATACATAAAAAGTAACAAAACCCCCCAGTCCCAACACGTCGAAGATTCTTTACATCGTTTAAACCTACACTCAAAAAAATCAGCACGTCAAGTTTACACACCCTCACACTTTTCATGTAACATTCACGTGAATTGTTGGTAACTCACACTCATACTAACCAGTTTACGTGCGATCCCGGTAAGTTTGATCAACTTTCCCATTAACTAGTACATGAAGTTCACGTAAGTTGCTGTACAGAAGTTTACATGATTTTTCACGTGGATGCGACGTGTCGATTTTTTTGAGTGTATACCAATTTGATATCTGTGCTTGGGAAATACGCCAGAGTGCAACCCCAACCCTCTTTTTTCGTTTGAACATTTAACCACCGACTAACAGACGTAACACTGATGCCTCATTCCATCGCCGATCATTTCAAATGTTCACTTAATCCAAAACTCAAACAACAGTCGTTGCCCGAGAACGCCGCTCGCTTGCGCTGGCGCTGTTGCCAGATAATATACAAGTAAATTTATAGCATTGCTAAATTTATAGCAAGCTGCTTTGCGTAGCGCGAAGAGTGCATCAGGTGATACTAGTGTTTTTTCCAAGTTTTAGGGGTGTCATTGAAACGATGTTTTGTTAGGAAAATTTGTTCGAAGTGTTACGTCTGTTAGTCTGTGATTTAACTGAGCCAATTTTGATGTCTTTTGTCTCTATGTTTTTTGAATTTTGTCTTTTGATGATTTTGTCTTTAAACATTGAATCTACCCCAATTGGAGTCCTGAAAGTGCAACGTCATAGAAAAGTTAGCGGTTATTCTTTCCTTTTGCCAGATTACCTCCATATACTGCAAAAAATTGTTCGGAACTGTTGACTTGCACGGAAACAGAGCTGAAAAGATATTTGTGCTTGTGACGTAATGCAGCAATTTTCAAAGCGAGGAAAATCAAAGACTCTCTTATCCGACAATAGTTTTTGAGCGTTTCATTTGCTATTTTGCGTTAGTTAGTTGCTATAAAGCTATAGCTATAAAGTAGTGTGTCGAAAGGAACTAATAATTGATATTTTAATTGCCTGCCCACATGTTAGTAGTAAGACAATTTAACTTCAAATTGATCTATCACAATAAATGGTGCTATCAAAATGTCGTGCAAATCACATTCGTAGCCTTACGTGAACTCTTCGTTAGTTCGTCTAAGCATAGACCATCAGACTTTTTTTTTTCAATTTTAGGCACAATTGTCGTGTCATTTTTGAATCGTTTTTGTGCCATTTATGTGTATTGTAAGTATTGTCCATCGCTACACGGAAAGAAATCCGACTCCGATACCATGAATAAAAACATGAGCGGGTGAGATAGGACTTCCCATTTACGCTTTTCCAACTAGTATTTAACGGGGTTTGCAACGCGATGCCGAGCATTGTCATGTTGTAGAATCACCCTTTGCGATTTCTGCTTGTATTCTGGTCTTGGCTTAATTACCCCAATTAAATTCGATACTGTTTTCCAGTGATGGTGTCGTTTGGTTTTAAAGCTCAAAATAAATAAGATGACCATTACAAGTAACACCAAGTACGCAGTATTACGCCAGTGGACGACGTAGTAGCGTAACCTGACAGTTTACACGAATGTCTTTCCTTTGGGCTTCAACAAAGAAACCATTTTTCATCCTCAGTTATGATGCGATAAACGGAATCCGTCTTTTATTGCCAGACCGAACAGACAAAAAAAAAAACGCTCACATCCCTTCGTTTTAAAGCATAATGAACGCAAGTTCATCACTTTTAAAACATTCTCTTCGAATGCAATCGCTTGGAAATGACTTGCTGGCTAAACTCTAACGCTAAAGAAAGCTCTTCTTACGTTTGGCACTGATTCTTATCCTCATCAGTTGAAATAATACATCAGTCGATGGTTGGAAAGGAGATGAATTTTTAACTTCTCTTTGGAATGCTGCCAAATCTCTAAACGTTTGAGGTCAAAAATGACAAAAATTTCTGTTGTGGTCACAAAACCGAGTTGAATCACTGGTTAATTCATTCTGCAGTTCGAAAACCGTCACATCTGTTAGCCAAACAATCGAATTTGAATAATCGAACATCCGGAGAAAGTCGTCAAAACGACCATATATTGCCGAACCACAACGTTTTGTTCACATCTTGATCCCCAAAATCGAAGCGTTTTGCCAATTGGAAATGTTTTCAACCCGAATCTGTAGGCACTCGGCGTTGTCGCTGTTAAACATATGTGTGCACAAATTTGGTAATGTAAGTGGAAGAATGATTAATGAAAGTTGAACCAAAACCTTTCACTTTTGCACTAAACTGCCTCGGTTGTGCCAGGACGTCTCTGGCAGTCCGGTTAATTGCGACCAATTGATGCTTGCTGCCGCTAAGTTCACCAACTTTTCAAGCTTTTAGTATCAGCCGCAATATTAGGTAACAAGGATCCAAATTATCCAACGCAATAAAGTTGCCACCGAGGCAGTCGCTCTATCAAACAGCTGCATCCGCTTTGACAACCGGCCACAACTGGCAACTTCCACATTTTGTGCGCGCTATTTGAAATGGCTACCTTTTTCTTGCTTACTCCTGTTTTATGATGCAATAAACATCGATCGTTACCGCTTTGACGCGTGCGGTGTCCAAACGCGTTTTTCTCTAAGGCCTTGCTAGTATGATCCGATCGGTCAACAGAGCTGACCGAGCGGGACGGACTTTGCTCGACCGGTGTGCACCATGTCCGGCTTGCGGCTCGTGATCGTTTGCCGGGAGATAAACGTAAAACTGGCCCCCAAACGGACAAGCGCCCACGGGTCCACCATTCCTCGCGAAAGGCTAGGGAGGGGAACAATAAAAAAAAAAGAAAAAGTGAGAAAGTGTAGTAACCACTACGTCTTTGTACTTACCAGCAACCCCCGGAGTCGTTCGGCAGCTGTTTGGCACAAAGAAACACGTTCGCGGACTCGAAATAGTTGGCCTTTCGGATGACAAGCATTCCGTGCGATGAGTTATGTTGACGGCTAATTTTGGACATAAATTATGGGAAATTATCAACGCGGGCCCCGCGAGTTACGGAAATGAAATATTATCGCACAACCGACCTAGCGGAGCAGCACGCAACTCGTTCGAAAATGACAGTTCCCGGGGATGATTGAAACCTACCCGCAGCTTTCGGTAGCGATAGAAACTAGCTTTACCTTCCAAATTTCAATCTAGCTGAAATCAAATCGACTTGTCTTACCGTTATTAGCCGGAGCGAGTGAGCTTAATTTGCTACCGGCTACCAGTAGTGAATTAAAATGCACGAAAGATAAGTATAGAAAAAGATGCACCGGGAAAAGTTCACTTGCCGATAAACCAATATTGCAACGATATAATAGCCAACTGATTGGTGGTTTTGTTCAAGAGGCATTGAACTCACCAAATGTGTGCGATATAAAAAAAAACACAAAATCGGTAATTGCTTGCCACCATTCGATAACTCTCACGCTTGAATGCCATGTCTATATAAACGTGTTATATTGAGATGCGTGATGGTGAACAATTAGACAATAGATATCTATTTTATAAACAATTAAACCATTTCCTACTATAGTGGAATTACACAGAAATGATAATGGTTGGAGACGCCAATGGAAAAAGCATTTTTTTAAACCTTGATGTATTAACAAACCTATAATGTATGTATACATAGCCACAGCTCTATCTTTTTAACTAATTTAATTAATCATTTTAATCAATTTTACAATGACAACCATCGTTTTGAAACTAATATTAAAGAAAACATTTTTCACGGTTTAATTCCACTATTAATTTTATTCACGACAAATACGTATTTCGCCTACGACTTGCAGGCTTCACCAGTGTCTGTTTTCGAACTCATGATGAACATGACTGATGAAGCCTACAAGTTGTAGGCGAAATACGTGTCTGTCGTGAATAAAATTAATAGTGGAATTCAATCGTAAAAAAAGTTTTCTTTAATTTCAATCTTTGTATTCTACTAAGACGCTCTAAAAACTATCGTTTTGTTTAACATAGAGCAGGGCGGGGCATAAGTGCGATGTTTGAAGTTGTCATCAATTTTCGCGAGATATAAAGAAGGACAACAACAAAATATATTTTATAGTGATGCAGCTACTCAATGTCTTTACATTCAACTATAAATCATCTGGAACAATAGTGTTGTTAAAAATAAATTCTTCATTCTTCTGATCAAGTGCCGATTCGCACTTTTACCCCACCAGCGGGGCAAAAGTGCGAATACCGCGGGGCAAAAGTTCGAAGCTCGAATCCATGAAATTGGCCCAGCAGTAGCTAACAAAACCATATTATCTTCAATCTGCGTTTTGTTTTGGTAAGGAATATTCTCAATTTGCACCTTTTCTATTTTGCGGTGGTGTATTGCAGCCTCCGCTAGATCAAAACTTTTCCAAACGTTTGTTTTTTGTTTCAACAGCGGAAACACATTGTTTTTCTTCGGCCAACATCACAGTTTTCACACAGTTTTCTGCAGATCTTCCATTTCTAGTATCTGTAATATAGTGCCTAAAGTTGTATATAATTAGCTATACATTTTTGACTCGTCCATGAATCGCAATTTTGCCCCGTCCGTGAATCGAACTTTTACCCCGCAAGGCGCTTGACGGGGTTAGATTAAATTACGGAAAAGCGAAATATATTTTGTAAATTATTTTTGCAGTATTTTCAAAACAGATATGTGAGTGATGTAAAACACTGCTACAAATTTTCAACAAGTAATATCCTCCTGTTGATATCACATTTGCCGTATAACGAAAAATTACATCAAAACCGCCTTAAAATAACATTTGCACGTAGCTCAGCAACAATGCTTCGAAAGCAACCAAAGTTTACGTTAGATTCAAGCTGTCAAGCCCTTCCATGCCAATGTAGAAAATTTACTCGGAATCTGCACCGATAAATCATTGAATCGCACTTTTACCTGCATCGCACTTTTACCCCTCCTTACTCTATACTTGAGAAATATAGACACTAGCTTACCCAGACATTTGCGGGTCGGGTGCCCCATCTTTCAGAAGAATGTTGTGTCCTGGAAAATCAAGTGTGTGTGTGTGTGTGTGTGTGTATGTGTGTGTATGTGTGTGTATGTGTGTGTATGTGTGTGTGTGTATGTGTGTGTGTGTGTATGTGTGTATGTGTATGTGTATGTATGTGTGTGCAGCTCATTTTCTATCGCCTGTTTCTCGGAGATGGCTGAACCGATTCATCCGCTATTACTTTTGTTTGAAAGGTATTTATGCCTAGTATATCACCATTCAGTTGTTTCGTGGTACGACGTTTCGTTTAAAAGTTATAGGCAAAAATGTGAAAACTACGTGACACGGTTTTTCCGGAACTACACAACCAATTTCAATGGTCTTAGTACCAAATGAAAGCTCTTGCTATCGCTAAACTTTCTACCAAGTTTCATCGAAAACAAATATGCAGTTTAAAAGTTACGCTTAAAAAACCAGTTTTGACAAGGTCCAAATGATCGCCTGTTTCTCAGAGATGGCCAAACCGATTTATGCGTCATTAGTTTCATTTGAAAGGTAATATAGCCGGATAGTTCACCATTGAATTGTTTTTGGATTGGACGTTTAGTTTGAAAGTTATGAGCAACCGTATTCACCACACTAATATTAACTATAATTTATAATGATTTTACCCAAGTTAATTTGCCCAATTTCAATTATTTTAATGTCAAACGAGAGATTTTGACACTACGAATATATATGCAAAATTTCATAAGAATTGGTTTTTCCGGTCAAAAGATATTAACCCTCGAACACTCGCGCTAACTTTTGTAACACAGTTACTCGCGCGCACAATAGCCCAAAACCAAAGAAAACGTGTGCACTAGAGTTTTGACTAGCAAAACTTGGTTGTAAGTTTATTGGAAGAGTTTTTTGAAATTCTATCGTCTATCTATTTGAATGTTCTATCGTCTAGTAGAATTTCAATTTTGACTAATTCCCCTAAAAGAAAAACAAAAAAAATATTTTTCTTCAGCTTCAATATAACACATTGATGTTATTTGTTATTTATTTATTAACACATTGATGTGTTCTGCAAAGTTTTATATTATTACAAGAAATTTTGCTGAAGACAGTAACCTTCTGTCTCCTCACCGAAGATAGAGAAATCTTATTTATTGTAAATGTACTTGTAAAATCAGTTTTTCTATTTCAGCTCTTTTTGTAATTGTTGTATGACTTTTTCATGTATTACAAAGTTGTACAAATAGTAAAAATACACAACTTTACTGAATATAGTATACCGTATAACAAATAACTTCTTTTGAAGTCGCGTTTTTCCACTTTTCGTTCCGTTTTTTTCTTCTTTTCTGTTTCTTTTTTAGACGCCCCGTTTTTTCGTAATTTCTGTCACGTTTATTATATTTTGAGTCCTTCTGTTAGCTTTGTTCTCCACTTTTCCTTTTCTCTCTCCAATTTTACCGTTTTTTGGCTCCTTTTACTATTTTGCTTTTCTTGTTTTTCTTTTCCATTTTCCCAACCCAGACCCATTTCCTATTGTATCCCATTTTTTTCTTTTGTATCCCGTTTGACCTCTTTTTCGGGGTTTCCGAGATTTCGGTTTTTTTCCTCTTACTATTTTTCATTTCCCTTTTGGTTTTCCTTGTTTTCTGTTCCATCATCCCTTTCTTGTCTCGTTTTCTCTATTTCTTTGTCTTTTTCCTATCTCTTTTGTCACGTTTTTTTTGTTTCGTCTTCTCTTAATTTTCCTCATTTTCCCTCCTTTACTACTTTTCTGTGCTAATTTTCTTTTATTGGCTGAAGTTTTTTGGAGCGTCTTAGTAGAATACTAAGCCCGGAAATTACATAAAAAGAAAACTTTTGATTTAATTTTCAGGTTTCTTATATTCTCTTTTCTGTTCCGTCCTTTTTTCTGTTTTTCCTCTTTTCTTGTCTCGTCTTTTTATTTCTTTGTTTTCTATCCCGTTCGCTCCTTTTCAATTATTTCTTTTTATGTTCCGTTCTTTATCTTATTATGCCGTGTTTTACTTCTGTTTTCTTTTTTTTTTGTTTTCGACGCCCAATTTTCCTGCGCCCACATTTTGTCAATTTTTCCTCTTATCTTAACCCTTTTTTTCTCCATTTCTGTTCCGTTTTTTGTCCTTTTCTATCAGGTTTGTCATCTCTTTTGCTCATTTTGCTCGTTTTCTTTATCTTTTCTTTTTCTTTTCTCTTTCTTTTTCGTTCTTCTCCTGTTCAATCTCTTCTATTTTTTTCTCGTTTTACCTTTTTTCTGCCGTTTTTATGTTTTTTGCCGTTTTCATTTTCTCTCCTATGCTGTTACGTTTTTCTCTCTTCCATGCCAGTTTCACAACTTTATCTTTTTCGTGTTTTCCTGTTTTTTATCTCGTTTGTCTTTTCCTTTTTTCCATGTTTCTGCTGCTTCTGGAGCTGGAGACGGACTACCTCTGGATTCATCGGTAACCTATCTGTGAATATGCTAAGAATTTTCAAACTAAGTTAGGCCATTACAAATATTTTATAAAGTTTTTGTCCTTCCGGTGTTCGGCTACTGAAGGGGGGGGGGCGAAAAAAAAAACAAAGTGAATTTTAAACGTTTAAACGTGAAAAACGAATCTATTCTTGCTTATAATATTTACGTTATTATTTTCTATGCAAAAATATTCGAAAAAAGACAAAACGAAGGAAAATTTTTTTGGACGATTTTCGGAAATTCCGTTGTTCGAATTTCCATTTCTGTTTCGTGCTAGAAGCGTTAATTCAACTCGGAGACTCATTTTTCGAGTTTTTCAGACTGTAGAGCCCACAGACAATTGATTTTATAAAAAGAAATTTGACTCATATCCTACAGATTATTTTTTTGCCGCCCGATTTTTCAAGCCAATTTCCAAGGGGGTATGACAAAAACTTTAAATAGGATTTGCAATGACCTTAATATCCAAGAAAACGGAGTTTTAAATAATAATGAAACTTGGAATTGTTACTTGGGAAGCGAAACGTTGAAAACTATGGAGGGATTTCTTCAGGCAAGCATTTTTTTTCAAAACGTTCAGTCTTTACGAATATCGTTGATTTTGTCTCGTTCTGCCCGCGCAACCTGAAAAAGTAGTGCAAATTAGTGCAGTGTACCCGGACCTGAAAGCAACGTTTGATCGCGTGGATCACGATATCCGCCTTGCAAGGCTTGAGAAATTGGGAGTTTCCGCACCGTTTTGCAAGTGGCTACATTCGTACCCAACACAACATAGGCTGAGTGTGAAGTTCGGATCAGAGTTTTCCGATTCGTTCTGCAACATCTCTGGCGTACCACAGGGAAGCAACCTTGGACCACTGCCCTTTTCTCTCTTCTTTTTTGTAAATGAACTATCAGCTCTCCTGCTACTTGACTGTCGGTCTTTTTATGCTAACGATGTAAAAATCTTCAAGGTAATCAACATGGATTTCGACTGCATTGAACTGCAACGCCTAGTGGACAAATTCGAAGGTCGGTGCTCGAGTACCTACATGCTTACCGTCAGCATCTCAAAGTGCTTCACCATCTCCATCTTTCACCGTAAAAATAAACCTATAGCTTTTAGCATAACATGCGGAACATTTATTACAACGAGTCTATCATATTCGTGATCTTGGTGCTTATGTTTATGTTTATGTTTATGTTTAATGAATATAATCATCCGATCTAATTGATCTAAATGATCTTGGGGTGGGGAAAAGCCGTCTTGATATTCTCAAGAGGCATAAAAACCCCACCATCTTTTAGGCGCATACATACATAAATGAAACAATGAAAAATTACAAATAATATAGTAGTCATAAACAATTAAATTAAAACGTCCTAGACATAATACACCACTAGTTAAAAATGCTTGTCGTCTTCAGCTTGTTTTTGAAGGAAGCAGTAGTTTCGTGAAAGTCGAATAGTTCGTTGACCTCAGCAAATGTTCGGTGGAGCCTGGTTATTGGTTCGTTATTGCCGTATTGGCTACTGTGGAATGGTAAATGGATTAGGCTACGTTGACGTAACGGCCGTTTAGGCGTGTTGAACTGGAAACGTGACAGCAGGGCGGGGCAGTCAACTTCGCCTTTTAGAATTTTGGCGGCAAATGTGGCCTGGGCAATTTTCCGACGTGTAAGCAGTGTGCTTAAATTGATCAGTTGACACCGATCTGGATACGATGGCAGGTTATTGGCATCTCTCCAAGGTAAACGTTGTAGAGCAAACCGAACGAATCGCGTTTGTATTTGTTCTCTAGTGTCGTTCCAGTACTCCTGGTATGGGCCCCAAATAATGCAAGCAGTTTCTAGGAGAGGTCTTACCGAAGCGCAGTACAACGATCGAAAGCACAATGGATCACTGAACTCGTTACAAACTTTTTTGATAAACCCAAGCTGGCAGTTTGGTTTCTGTATGATGATCGATCGATGCGCATCAAAAGTCAATTTATTATCCAATGTAACGCCTAGGTCTTTTACTTCATGAACTCTTGCCAAACAACTTCATTCGATGTAATAGTCGTGAAGTATTGGATTTTTACAACGCGTGAATGATACAACACAGCATTTCTCGACACTTATGATAATACGGTTCCACTTGCACCACTCAACAAAACGGTGAAGAATTTTCTGAAGCTCACGGCAATCTTCAGTGTTTCTAACAACCAAGAAAATTTTCAGGTCGTCAGCATACAGCAAGCGGCACCTATCGGGAAGCAGAAAACAAACATCATTCACGTATAATAAAAATATCAAAGGACCAAGGTTACTGCCTTGCGGAACTCCAGATAAGTTCGTGAAGGCCCGGGATTCGACACTGTCGAGCTTAACTCGAAGCATTCGATCAAACAGGTAAGATCGCAGCCATTGTGTGAGGCATGTGTCGGCTCCGAGCTTAGAGATTTTGGCCAAGAACAAATCGCGGTCGATTCTATCGAATGCTGGTTTTAAATCCGTGTAGATAGTGTCAATTTGTTGGTGGTTTTCCTTGGCGTTAAGGCATTTTGAAGTAAACTGTAGACGATTGGAGTTAACCGAGCGGCTAGCGTAGAAACCATGCTAATCGACCGAGATATATCGCTTACACTTAAAGAACAAGTAGTCATAGACAACCAGCTCTAACAATTTGGAAGCACCACATAGTGACGTAATAATTTGCCATGTTTCGCTTTTCGCCTTTTTTGAAAACAGTAAACATGAAAGACTGTTTCCAAAGAGTTGGAAAAACTCCACTGGACACCGACTTGTTAAAAATCACAGAGAGCGGTTTTGACAACTCGGAACAACACAGATTCAAGATTACAGATGGTATGCAATCTGGGCCTACTGCAAACGACGATTTAAGCTTCTTCATTGATGCCACGACAATGTCCTCTGTTATAGTAAAAATTCCTAAATCCACGTAGCCTTCCGGTACAAGCGTCGTTGCTATTATTGCAATTTCCAATTGAGAGGGAGGTACAGCTGAATCAAACACACTTTCGAAATGAGTGGCGAAGAGATTGACTATGTCCACCGGAGTGGACGCAACAGTATCACGCAAATATATGGATAAAGGATAACCGTTACTTTTACGTTTTGAGTTCACGAAATTCCAGAACGATTTTGGGCTTTTCCGCAGGTTTTCTTCCATCCGTGCCACGTATCTATGATAGCAAACTTTGTTATATTGTTGATATCTCCTACTAGCATCAACAAAGCTACATTGGTTACTACGATTTCGAGTGCGCCGATATTTGCGTAAAGCTGAGTTTTTCCTTCGTTTCAGTAATTTCAGTCTTGACTTTCCCAGGAGCACTACGTTTAGGGACGTTTTCCATAAGCCAATTCCTGATCACCGAAGTAAATTGTTCGACGGAACTGTTAACGTCAGCTGCATTCGTGACGTCTGACCAATCAGTGGTACGCAAAAATGCGCGAAGATCATCAACATTGATTTTTTCTGAAATCAATGCTCTCTTGATCATTTAATGACGTACATTGTGAAGTGTGTGTAAAAGATAATTCGATCTCAAGAGGTGGATGTAGGTTGTCTACTAGTGATAGAACACAATCGGCGTTTTTCACAGCACTAGATAAAGTATCAGTAGCATCAACAAAGACTAAGTCTAACGTTTTGCCTTTCTACTATATAAATATATAGTATAAAGGTATAGAAATCACTTGGAAAACCGGAAATGGAAAGAAGGTCCTGCGGGCCGAATGTCATATACCATTCGACTCAGTTTCGAAAACTGAGCATTTTCTGTGTGTGTGTATGTATGTGTGTGTGTGTGTGTGTGTGTGTATGTGTGTGTGTGTGTGTGTATGTGACGCTTTTAATCTCACTCACTTTTCTCGGAGATGGCTGGACCGATTTTAATGATCTTAGTGTCAAATGAAAGGTCTAGGTGTCCCATTGGTCGCTATTGAATTTCATACTGATCGGACTTTTAGTTCAAAAGTTATGTATAAAAATATGAAAAATATGGGACTTCATTATCTCATAGGTCCCTTAACCGATTTGAACAAAATTGATTGCATATGAAAGAGGAGCCTTGCAAACCCTTAACTTCCAAATTTCATGACGATTGGGCTTGTAGTTTGAAAGTTACATAAAGAAATGTGAAAAAATAGTATTTAAAACATATTTTTGTAACATATAAGCATTAATTCAATGAAAAACATCACACATTTTATTATTATTTGAAAATTACTACTGAGATCTATCAAACGAAACCGAGTTATTTAAAATCGGACAGTTCATTCAAAAGTTATTTAAACTTTAACACTTAAGCACCGTATATTAAACCGTTAAAACGTGTGAATTCAAAACAAATGTTGATTGTATTCAATGTGTGTGATGTATGTGTGTATGTATGTATGTATGTATGTATGTATGTATGTATGTATGTATGTATGTATGTATGTATGTATGTATGTATGTATGTATGTATGTATGCATGTATGTATGTATGTATGTATGTATGTATGTATGTATGTATGTATGTATGTATGTGTGTGTATGTGATCCCAAGCAACAATGTGAGTTTGATTGTACTCTTCTGGTGGTTTTCATGACCAATTTTGGTCTTGAATGTCATCATAAGAGTGTAATAAAACTCAAATTGTTACTTGGGATGACAATTTGCAATTTTTAAATTTGCATTGAAATTCAAGAAAAGATGTTTCTCACTTTTCTGAATCAATTGTCTGAAATTTTTGAAGCCTCTTAGTGGAATACGAAATTTGAAATTAAAGAAAAGAAAAAACTTTTACCGACTAAATCCCACTATTTAATATTTATACGCTTTGAAATAAGACGCTGTTGAAGCCTGCACGTCGTAGGCGAACTACGTATCTGTTGCAAATAAATATTAAATAATGGGATTCAATCGAAAAGCTTTTTCTTTTCTTTGATTTCAGATTTCAATTGTCATTTTGTTCACTTGCTGTTACTCACAATTGTACACGAAAAGCAAACAGCGAAGAAAAGCAGTTAATTTAAGCATGAAGGTATAGTGGTGTATAGGATTAAAAATGAGTTGATTTTTCCAAATAAATTTATACAAATTTCAAACAAATTTTGCGCATCAATAGATGCTCTTTTCAATCAATAGATACTAGAGCTTAGAAATGTTATATGAAAAATAGGAAGTAAACGTTGCACGGTAGTAATTTTGTAAGATTTGTTTTCGTTAATGACATTTTAAAGGACAGATGTCTTATGTCATGTATCATGTTTCAACAAATAAATCAAAATGACAAGCACTGAAAATCATATCGATCATATTTCCCATTCTCAAGCATGTTTAAGGCGCAGCTTTTGCAACCCTCTTGTTTTCCTAACCCTCCAACATTGTAAAAACGATGCGATCAAGCTAATGACTATCTTTTCATGAAAGTACATTCAAAAAAAGCATAAGTTTTGATTTTCATGCAAAAATAATTATCAGCATAAGTTTTGATTTTCATGCAAAAATAATTATCTGAAGGAGCGCCAGCTAAGAAAAAGTTCAATTTCTCCTTTCATATCTAATGCTCTATTTAGTTATTTTCTCTAATTCAGATATATTGTAAAATTGAAGCCAAGCAAACTAATAGTAAAATTTTGAGATTAATCATTTTGTTGTTGATATTCTTTGTCTTCAAAGGCAAAGTATAATAATAATTTTTCTGAACTCTTGTTTTTCAAAGATGCTAACTTTTGAACACATGGTATTAATTAATTATCAAAAAATCTGTTCTGAACACATATTTCATATTGTCAATTCAAAACAAGTTTCCTATGTGGCTCTGAAGCCCGAAAGTTTAGGCCGACCGATTATAAAACTAAATAAGTTGTTACAAGTATTTACGCACACAAGGAAAGAAAATTTAATTATTCTACGCAATACGTTGTGAATTTTACTGGCAAATAAGGATTTTGAGGAATACGGAACGGATATTTAAAAATATAGTCAAGTTAATTATATATAGATGTTCCTGAGAAATTAAATGATGATTATTGTGACAGTAGAAAGGCTAGGTCACGCCGCTAGGTGGATTAATTCGGGTTTTTCCTTGGCGATTGCGTAAGTTCTTAATTTGCACCAAATTTTCACACGCAATACTGTCGGTTACCATTGTGCTAATTGGTGTGAGTTGAGAAGCAACAACATCGATGTAAAGATGACTGTGGGCACTACTTTCCCAGACAAGATTGGAGTAGTTATAGTCACCGCATATAATTATTCTGTTTACGTCAGCAGCCTAGGACCTGACATTTCGTATGGAGGCAATGTGCTGGTTAACAATGGACTGATTGAACTTGAGGTCAGGTGGTAAGTAAAATCCGCACAAGTATATGTTACTGTTACCTGCACCGATGCATACCCAAACTTGCTCAACGCAAGTGTATTCTCCTGAAAACAGCATGTCGGAACTGAATTTCCACTTAACTGCTATAAGGACATCGCCACCATGCTGTTTCGAACTATTCGATGGATTTCGGTCGCACCGGTAGACATCGTACCCTGGACCAAAACGCTGTTGAGAGTTGACCGAGTCATCTAACCAGGTCTCTACAAGGATGATGAAATCATAGTGGGAAGTCCAAGACGCCAGCAGGAAATCATTGAGCTTTGTTTACAATCCGCGTACATTTTGGTAGTAGATGTAACTCCGGTCCGTGGTACTAGAAATTGTGCGAGCATCAGAAGACAGTTGGCTATGAGAATCATCATACTTGCCGCAGAAGTCGCGGTGGAAGACCTCGAATCCAGAATCGCAAGCACGACTGGGACGGCTTTGATGGAGGTCGATTACATTATGTTGGATTGCTACGAGCGGATCGAGGTCTTCCATAATGCTTTCTTGTTGGTGTCCCAGGCACTGAAGAGTAGTCGACTGATTTAGGCCTTAGTTAGATAGAGATGTGCGGCAGCTGGAACGTAGGGATTGATCAACGGGAGGCGCATGTTCTGTATTGTTAGGGTACTTGCCTGAACAAGCAAGCTGGGAGATCTCTCGTCCGCTTTCAATCACATTGTCGGGATGGCTAACAGCGGTGGAGACGTCAATGGGTGTGACAAAGCGGCGGAGATCCCCCGTATTGCTTTTCTGAAGTGCATCCCGGTTTCACGAAGAAATAGGCCTCCTATGACCACAGTCAGTGAACTCCCGAAATTGTAAATTTGTCGGCCAGGAAGAAGGTTGGAGAGCAGGTTCTTTGAGAGATGTGTCCAAACCGATTTTGAAGGATACATTAGAATATGTGGAGATATCTGCATCTTTAGGAACCAGTTTAACAGCTTCGACGTCGTCACCAATTTCCAAGCAATGGCGTACAAGCTGCTTAACATCCTCGCTTGTAGTTTTCGGGTTCAATCCGGCAATGTAAAACCAAAAATTTGGGCGGGCGAATATCTATACCTATAAAGAAGGATTTCTGTCTGTCTGTCTGTCTGTCTGTCTGTCTGTCTGTCTGTCTGTCTGTCTGTCTGTCTGTCTGTCTGTCTGTCTGTCTGTCTGTCTGTCTGTCTGTCTGTCTGTCTGTCTGTCTGTCTGTCTGTCTGTCTGTCTGTCTGTCTGTCTGTCTGTCTGTCTGTCTGTCTGTCTGTCTGTCTGTCTGTCTGTCTGTCTGTCTGTCTGTCTGTCTGTCTGTCTGTCTGTCTGTCTGTCTGTCTGTCTGTCTGTCTGTCTGTCTGTCTGTCTGTCTGTCTGTCTGTCTGTCTGTCTGTCTGTCTGTCTGTCTGTCTGTCTGTCTGTCTGTCTGTCTGTCTGTCTGTCTGTCTGTCTGTCTGTCTGTCTGTCTGTCTGTCTGTCTGTCTGTCTGTCTGTCTGTCTGTCTGTCTGTCTGTCTGTCTGTCTGTCTGTCTGTCTGTCTGTCTGTCTGTCTGTCTGTCTGTCTGTCTGTCTGTCTGTCTGTCTGTCTGTCTGTCTGTCTGTCTGTCTGTCTGTCTGTCTGTCTGTCTGTCTGTCTGTCTGTCTGTCTGTCTGTCTGTCTGTCTGTCTGTCTGTCTGTCTGTCTGTCTGTCTGTCTGTCTGTCTGTCTGTCTGTCTGTCTGTCTGTCTGTCTGTCTGTCTGTCTGTCTGTCTGTCTGTCTGTCTGTCTGTCTGTCTGTCTGTCTGTCTGTCTGTCTGTCTGTCTGTCTGTCTGTCTGTCTGTCTGTCTGTCTGTCTGTCTGTCTGTCTGTCTGTCTGTCTGTCTGTCTGTCTGTCTGTCTGTCTGTCTGTCTGTCTGTCTGTCTGTCTGTCTGTCTGTCTGTCTGTCTGTCTGTCTGTCTGTCTGTCTGTCTGTCTGTCTGTCTGTCTGTCTGTCTGTCTGTCTGTCTGTCTGTCTGTCTGTCTGTCTGTCTGTCTGTCTGTCTGTCTGTCTGTCTGTCTGTCTGTCTGTCTGTCTGTCTGTCTGTCTGTCTGTCTGTCTGTCTGTCTGTCTGTCTGTCTGTCTGTCTGTCTGTCTGTCTGTCTGTCTGTCTGTCTGTCTGTCTGTCTGTCTGTCTGTCTGTCTGTCTGTCTGTCTGTCTGTCTGTCTGTCTGTCTGTCTGTCTGTCTGTCTGTCTGTCTGTCTGTCTGTCTGTCTGTCTGTCTGTCTGTCTGTCTGTCTGTCTGTCTGTCTGTCTGTCTGTCTGTCTGTCTGTCTGTCTGTCTGTCTGTCTGTCTGTCTGTCTGTCTGTCTGTCTGTCTGTCTGTCTGTCTGTCTGTCTGTCTGTCTGTCTGTCTGTCTGTCTGTCTGTCTGTCTGTCTGTCTGTCTGTCTGTCTGTCTGTCTGTCTGTCTGTCTGTCTGTCTGTCTGTCTGTCTGTCTGTCTGTCTGTCTGTCTGTCTGTCTGTCTGTCTGTCTGTCTGTCTGTCTGTCTGTCTGTCTGTCTGTCTGTCTGTCTGTCTGTCTGTCTGTCTGTCTGTCTGTCTGTCTGTCTGTCTGTCTGTCTGTCTGTCTGTCTGTCTGTCTGTCTGTCTGTCTGTCTGTCTGTCTGTCTGTCTGTCTGTCTGTCTGTCTGTCTGTCTGTCTGTCTGTCTGTCTGTCTGTCTGTCTGTCTGTCTGTCTGTCTGTCTGTCTGTCTGTCTGTCTGTCTGTCTGTCTGTCTGTCTGTCTGTCTGTCTGTCTGTCTGTCTGTCTGTCTGTCTGTCTGTCTGTCTGTCTGTCTGTCTGTCTGTCTGTCTGTCTGTCTGTCTGTCTGTCTGTCTGTCTGTCTGTCTGTCTGTCTGTCTGTCTGTCTGTCTGTCTGTCTGTCTGTCTGTCTGTCTGTCTGTCTGTCTGTCTGTCTGTCTGTCTGTCTGTCTGTCTGTCTGTCTGTCTGTCTGTCTGTCTGTCTGTCTGTCTGTCTGTCTGTCTGTCTGTCTGTCTGTCTGTCTGTCTGTCTGTCTGTCTGTCTGTCTGTCTGTCTGTCTGTCTGTCTGTCTGTCTGTCTGTCTGTCTGTCTGTCTGTCTGTCTGTCTGTCTGTCTGTCTGTCTGTCTGTCTGTCTGTCTGTCTGTCTGTCTGTCTGTCTGTCTGTCTGTCTGTCTGTCTGTCTGTCTGTCTGTCTGTCTGTCTGTCTGTCTGTCTGTCTGTCTGTCTGTCTGTCTGTCTGTCTGTCTGTCTGTCTGTCTGTCTGTCTGTCTGTCTGTCTGTCTGTCTGTCTGTCTGTCTGTCTGTCTGTCTGTCTGTCTGTCTGTCTGTCTGTCTGTCTGTCTGTCTGTCTGTCTGTCTGTCTGTCTGTCTGTCTGTCTGTCTGTCTGTCTGTCTGTCTGTCTGTCTGTCTGTCTGTCTGTCTGTCTGTCTGTCTGTCTGTCTGTCTGTCTGTCTGTCTGTCTGTCTGTCTGTCTGTCTGTCTGTCTGTCTGTCTGTCTGTCTGTCTGTCTGTCTGTCTGTCTGTCTGTCTGTCTGTCTGTCTGTCTGTCTGTCTGTCTGTCTGTCTGTCTGTCTGTCTGTCTGTCTGTCTGTCTGTCTGTCTGTCTGTCTGTCTGTCTGTCTGTCTGTCTGTCTGTCTGTCTGTCTGTCTGTCTGTCTGTCTGTCTGTCTGTCTGTCTGTCTGTCTGTCTGTCTGTCTGTCTGTCTGTCTGTCTGTCTGTCTGTCTGTCTGTCTGTCTGTCTGTCTGTCTGTCTGTCTGTCTGTCTGTCTGTCTGTCTGTCTGTCTGTCTGTCTGTCTGTCTGTCTGTCTGTCTGTCTGTCTGTCTGTCTGTCTGTCTGTCTGTCTGTCTGTCTGTCTGTCTGTCTGTCTGTCTGTCTGTCTGTCTGTCTGTCTGTCTGTCTGTCTGTCTGTCTGTCTGTCTGTCTGTCTGTCTGTCTGTCTGTCTGTCTGTCTGTCTGTCTGTCTGTCTGTCTGTCTGTCTGTCTGTCTGTCTGTCTGTCTGTCTGTCTGTCTGTCTGTCTGTCTGTCTGTCTGTCTGTCTGTCTGTCTGTCTGTCTGTCTGTCTGTCTGTCTGTCTGTCTGTCTGTCTGTCTGTCTGTCTGTCTGTCTGTCTGTCTGTCTGTCTGTCTGTCTGTCTGTCTGTCTGTCTGTCTGTCTGTCTGTCTGTCTGTCTGTCTGTCTGTCTGTCTGTCTGTCTGTCTGTCTGTCTGTCTGTCTGTCTGTCTGTCTGTCTGTCTGTCTGTCTGTCTGTCTGTCTGTCTGTCTGTCTGTCTGTCTGTCTGTCTGTCTGTCTGTCTGTCTGTCTGTCTGTCTGTCTGTCTGTCTGTCTGTCTGTCTGTCTGTCTGTCTGTCTGTCTGTCTGTCTGTCTGTCTGTCTGTCTGTCTGTCTGTCTGTCTGTCTGTCTGTCTGTCTGTCTGTCTGTCTGTCTGTCTGTCTGTCTGTCTGTCTGTCTGTCTGTCTGTCTGTCTGTCTGTCTGTCTGTCTGTCTGTCTGTCTGTCTGTCTGTCTGTCTGTCTGTCTGTCTGTCTGTCTGTCTGTCTGTCTGTCTGTCTGTCTGTCTGTCTGTCTGTCTGTCTGTCTGTCTGTCTGTCTGTCTGTCTGTCTGTCTGTCTGTCTGTCTGTCTGTCTGTCTGTCTGTCTGTCTGTCTGTCTGTCTGTCTGTCTGTCTGTCTGTCTGTCTGTCTGTCTGTCTGTCTGTCTGTCTGTCTGTCTGTCTGTCTGTCTGTCTGTCTGTCCGTATGTTCCTTATAGAATCGAAAACTACTGAACCAATCGGCATGAAAATATGCATGTAGAGGTTTTTTGGGGCCAGGAAAGGTTTTAGCGATGGTTAGAAACCCCTCCCACCACTAAGAGGGGGGCTCCCATACAAATGAAGCACAAATTTCTGCATAACTCGACAACTAATCAAGCAAATAAAACAAAATTTGGCATGTGGGTGTTTTCGGTGACAAGAATTTATTCTATGGTAAATTGAGACCCCTCCGCTCTTTATAAGGGGAATTATAACTCCTCTCCTCTTTAAAAGGGGGGTCTTCCATACAAATTTCCTCATAACTCGAGAACTAATCAAGCAAATGGAACCAAATTTGGCATGTGAAGGTTTTCGAGGGCAAGAATATTTTCTATAGTAAATTAGGACCCCTCCCCACTTTAAGAGGGGGGGCTCCTGTACCAAAGAAACACAATTTTCCTCATAACTCGAGAAGTAATTAAGCAAATGGAACCAAATTTGGCATGTGGGTGTTTTTGGAGACAAAAAATTTTTCTATGATGAATTGGGACCCCTCCCCGTTTTAGGAGGGGGGATCCTATACACATGAAATACAAATTTCCTCATAACTGAAGAACTAATCAAGCAAATGGAACAAAATTTGGCATATGAAAGTTTTCGAGGGCAAGAATATTTTCTATGGTGAATTAGGACCCATCCCCACTTTAAGAGGGGGGGATTCCTCATAACTCATATTTCCTCATAACTCGAGAACTAATCAAGCAAATGGAACCAAATTTGGCACGTGGGTGTTTTTGGAGACTAATTTTTTTTCTATGATGAATTGGGACCCCTTACCTTTTTAAGAGGGGGGGCTCTCGTAAAAACGAAATACAAATTTCCTCATAACTCTAGAACTAATCAAGCAAATGGAACCAAATTTATCATGTGGGTGTTTTTGTAGGCAAGAATATTTTCTATGGTATATTTTCTATGGATTTCCCCACTTTAAGAGAGGGGGGGGGGGCTCCTATACAAATGAAAAACAAATTTCCTCGTAACTCGAGAACTAATCAAGCAAATGGAACCAAATTTGGCATGTGGGAGTTTTAGATGGCAGAAATTTTTTCTATGGTGAATTACGACTCCTTCCCCTTTTAAGAGGGGAGCTCCCATACAAGGGAAATTCAAATTTCCTTATAACTTGAGAACTAATCAAGCAAATGGAACCAAATTTGGCATGTGGGAGATTTTGGAGTGTTGAATTTATTTTACGATAGTTAGAGACCTCTCACCCCTGTGGTAGGGAGATATGGACTCTCATACAAATAAAACAGAAATTTTTGCGAAACTCAAAAACTAATCAAACTCGAGAAATTCGAGACTATTCCATAAAACATTAGTCAATACAAGACCACAAAAACTATCTATAGTAACACTAAATCATTCAGGACGAGATGGTCGCGAGTGTTGCCGGTGACCCGCCGTCGGAAGTGCAGCCCACTGGGGGGGCTTGCAAAACTCGGGATTGTGACAAAGATCATCCGAGATTCATGATTTATGTACAACACAGGTTAATTTGTGGCAATACGAAGTTTGTCGGGTTAGCTAGTCACATATAACGAGAAGCAAGGTAGGAATCCAGTAGATTACGTCATACCGAAATTATTTTAGGTTAGATACCTTGAAATCTCTTTCAACTAAATGTGTAGTAACGCACGCAGGGTACAGCTAGTTTAGAATAAAACACAACGCATTAATCTTATAGTAGCGGTATCGACTATTCCACCTAATCAAATGGGTTCATCTCTTGCCTTTGAACTTTTCTACCTTTGAAGGCAAATTTGCAATTTCGCTTGATTCGAACAAAGCAATACATCGAAGTAACATTTCCCATTTCCCAGATTATTATAAAACTCATCGGAGAGATGATTCAACTTCGATTCAACGACTTGTTGGCCGACAAAAACCAAACTGCAAAACTAAATACATTGCCGTTTCGATTCGCACAATCGCGATAGTTAATGTGATTAATTTCCAGCGTAAATGTGCAAATTTTTTGTCAGTTCTGCTTCACCACTGCTTCGTACATGATAGTGATGC
Source organism: Sabethes cyaneus (assembly GCF_943734655.1). Lineage (NCBI taxonomy): Eukaryota > Metazoa > Arthropoda > Insecta > Diptera > Culicidae > Sabethes > Sabethes cyaneus. Next base: position 44,802,204 of record NC_071353.1, on the reverse strand, counting down.
ATATGCTGCATAACATCCGCTGATATTCAACGCCCAAAAGGTAAATGATTGTGCATTTTTTTCGGTACATGATCGACCAAGCTCGACGACCGGAGCTCGAAAAAGAAAAAAAAAAGAGACTCGCGGCAGTCGCCGACCGGCTCATGTTTCCCCGCACTTGAGGCGGCGGCAGGCCGCATCGTGTTGTAAAGAAAGCTTAAACGTAACTTTTCTTCCGGTGAGACCGACGTTTTCCGACAGCCGGTGGGTACGTGGTCGCAACATTTCGAAGAGAGCGCGAGAGTGGCGAGAGCGCCAGCGTCGATTCGCGCCCGCGATCGCGGATGTGGTCGTCGTCGTCGTCGTCGTCGTCGCCGCCGCCGTCGTCGGCAGCCTTATGTGCCCATGGAGAAGATCCCCGGAGAATGCGAGAGCCCCGTCGTGGAGCGCGCCACTCTGACTGCTGGAAAGTGGGGAACAGCCGCAGCCCGGCCCGCAGAAATCCCGGCACAGGCTTATAAACACCTCGACGTCGAGACGAAAATTGTCAATTTGAGTTTAGTTCCGTTCGGATGAGCATCTGAAAAGCAAAAGAAATATAATCGCAATCCGTGAGTGGTGCGCAAGAGGAAGTGTGTCCTGTTTTTCAGTTTCGTTTCGATTGTTTGGATCTGCGATTTACCCGTAATCGCAGTGGAAATAGCAGCAGGAGCAGCAACAGCAGCAGAATCATGAAGTTACTAGTTTGTGTGTTTAGTTTATTCGCCCTGGCGGCCGCCCAAGACAGCTTCAAGGAATGTCTCGACAAGGATTCGATATCCTGTGTGCAAATGATGGTACGAAATTTGAACTGATTGATGAACTTTTTTTTGGATGTTTAGTGTGACAAGTGTATGGAATAGAGAAGTGGTTGCAGGATAACAGCTGACGGTATTGGTTTATTATTTAACTGATCAACGGTAAAATGAACGGTTTGTTGTAAGAAACAAGAGCTCAAACGATATGTTTCACCACTGGAAAGTTTCTCATGCACATTTAGGAGTACTAAAGCTAATAAGTTAAGCTTGATTGAACGGATTAGTTGGAGCGTGTAGGTGACAATTAAAGGCCGATTATACGTGTAAAGTGAATCGTATTAGCACCGACTTGACGTTTTTGTAATGAATAGCTCTTTTCGGTGGAAAAGCAGATCGGATAATTGAAATAACAAGGGAAATCGTATTTCCGATACTTGATTTTGTGCACCGGATGCCGTTCAATGGGGATAATTGGATCGTCAGTTGAGCGAAAGTATCGAGATATTGGAAACAATTCGTGAAAAAGTATTGAATTTGATTTGCTCGTTTTCAGAAAAGTGTTTTAAGTTACCAATAAACCATAATGTGACACGTCATGAATTGAGCTGATTCCCAAAAATGTAGACCAATTGAAAAGGAAAAGTCGAATCGAAATTTTTGCCTCTTGTTTTGAAATAAAAACTGCTAATTTCACAACACTTTTAGTAGTTGAGGACATCTGTACTGCTAATTTTTGATTCGTTTCCTGGTGAACTGCAGAAATTGGTTTCCGGAAAATGATGTTGCTCCTAAGCTTAACTGAAAATTTATGGTACAAAAATATGTCTTATAAGAATATTTCGACTTAAACGAGTGGAAAACCATTTTTAATTTAGTTTTCACACATCCATGTGAATACTTTAAAACCAGTTAACATCTAATTAGGTTTACATTGCTTTTTTCGGTAAAATTATTATAATGAAATTATCGGGACTTGGGAGCAGCTGGTGATGGTTTCTTTCTTTCTAGAATATTTTTATATTTTAGTTAATTTCCACACCAAAAAGTTATAAATAAATTTATTAATTGACATTGACAGATCGTCTGCTCCATCAGCCTAAACCCAAGAAAAGGAGAAAATCTAAATTTATATCATTAGCACAACCACCAATGAATGTCAGAGTTGAAAATAAAACTCAGTTTCATGCATACTACGTCCTGCAACCAGTACTGTTCCGAATTCATTATGAGTTTTTAGCAATTTAACAGATCTTTTTCCTCCTCCAGACGTTTTCTAACAGCAATTTCTTTCTTTCGCCAACTTTCAGTTTTACCGTCGAGCGCGCGAATTCTTTGACCAACCTCAGATCAGCCTCGCAGGTGGATTGTCATTCGTGAAAGCCGCCGGACGCGATTCTCGCTCGTTTAACGCCGACAGTGCCATGATCGAATCCGCCAACAATGTGGAAACCCGCGAGGAAGCACTGGAAAGTTACGTGCTCGAGCGCACCAAGAACTTCTTCCAGGAGCGTTCGCTGAATCTGGACATGGCCAATGCCGCCCGTAGCCTTTCCACCGTGATTCCCGAGGACGTGAAATCGTCGATGCGAGCCATGGTTTCCGAGGCTCGTGGCAAGAAGAAGTTGCTCAAGTCCCTGCTGCCGATTCTTGGCCTTGTTAAGCTAAAGATCGTGGGTCTGGCCATCTTGGCTCTGTTCGGCATTGCCCTGATCGCCAAGAAGGCTTTGATCGTGTCCGTGATCGCCCTAGTCCTGTCCAAATTCCTATTCCTGAAGAAACTGCTGTCCAAAAAGGATGACTCTCACAGTGGTGGCTACCACGGAGGTTCTTCCGGATGGGCTGAATCCAGCGGATATGGCGATTATGGTTCCCACAGTCAGCCTGCTCACTCGATCGCCTATGCCGGTCACAAGCCAGTCCGAAAGTAAACAGGCGCCATAGAAGGAGCGGTGACCGTTCCACACCAAGAAATCCCACGCACATCCATTTCATCGCGCATGCGCGCGTGCTCACACGTACCGAAACTATAAGCGCAATGCTTAGGAAAGAAAGAGAACGAGACAAACTAATTTATTGAAATTATTTATTACCATTGTTTTTGTTCGAACATTAATTTATTATTAGCATTACGGGACTTCTTCTACCCATTGTTGAGATTGTTTTGTTTTTGTGTTTAAGATCTTTTTCTCTTAACTTTTCATCATTTCATCAGCTGCATTTGACCTGTATTCCTTACGATGGGTTCCTCGTTATTAGAGGGGTCCTCCAAACTCTGTAAATCTATACCTACATTTACACATTCTAGTCTTTATTTTACCTACCAAGGCTGATTAAGGTAATTTGATCAGTGTCAAAGAAAGTAAAAATAGAAATAATTCGAGTCTTACATTGCTCATCTTTCCACGATTTTAACATTCTTTAATCTATTCTTTTCGCAAGGATTCCCCACTAAACTCTAATTCATTAAACCCACCCAACAATCCATTGCTAGGTAACTCTAAAACCAGTAGTCTGAACTTTTCCTAAATTACCTCTTTCTACTACTTTTTATCTAAAAACTATTTCCGCTGACCACCTACACTCACACACACAATCTTTCACTCTTCTTTCCTATCTTTCTATCTAATTTTTCTTTCTCTTCCTGTCAAAGTTCTTTCCCAGTTTACCGCTAGTGATTTGCTATACTTTCCAATGGATTTCTTTGCTCAAGCTTGGACTCGTTTTCCTTTTCTCGACCAATTTCGCACTACCAAAAGTAGCGAATCATTGAGTCCAAGCAAAAGAAATCAACTGATAATCCCCCCCATAGAGGAATCTCTACAGAAAAGAGAGAGAGCCCCACACTCCACGCTGAAATACTGTTATTATCTCCTTTTATGTACCAGCTAATGGAAGCAATCTTCCCGTGCACCTAGTGCGATTCTATAGTCTCTTACTACCGCTCGCTACAAAACGCCCCTAAACATACTCTCCCGACCCGCCTGCATGCTATTATCACTTCACCAATATTCCACCTCCCTAATGTTGTTTAATTTTTCACACTTTTTCTGTTCCACTAGAGAAAAAGAAAAGAAGAAAAAAACATGTGAAGAAAAAAAAAATACTTGTGAAAAGCACTTGTAAATAAAACAGAAGAAAAAAGCAATGACAAGCAATTTGCAAAACGAAATCCCCCCGCGCTGACCAGCAATGCATTAACCGGAACTAGACCAAAAAGAAACTCCCCTCCACCTCCACCGTTTCGCCGCGCCGTGCAACCACACTGCATAAGCTAAAAGAAAGTGAAATCTTTTGACCTATCTCGCGATCCCTCGTTTAGATTTATAATTCCGTTACAGCGGTAAGCATGTCTCTCTCCAACGTTAACAGCTCCCCGCACTAACGGTGCTGTAACTCTGCAAGCTAAAAGTCCCCCCTTGACAGATGACATTCGGATCGAGCGATCTCTTCGCGATTACCATTACCAACCAGTGCGACTCTACTGTTTACGTTCGCGCAACGAGCCGAGGGAGAGGGTGTCAAATATGTATTTTACACTGCGAAAGTTCACGGAACCTTAAAATTGGGCCAATGAACTCGACATCGAATTTACTTTCGATTCCAACCGCAACTGGTTCGCGTACGGCGAGTGCCCGAGACCCAACCGGGCTGCTCGGCTCAAGAAAAACTAAGCGACGAACCGGCTCCGGCTTGATCGTACATTTGATTGCTCGCCTGCTGGCGGACCGGAAGGGGCCGGAAGGAAGCCGGGGCGGGGCGGGGCGGCTGGAAGAAAAACTGAACAACAATGACCCGAAACTGGTTTTCGGTCTGGTGTTTGCGGCCATGCCCGCTGCGTGGTACCGATTCCTGCGATTATTCGACGGAGCTAGGCCCGTAATAGACCGTCGGTTACACACCTTAATTTATGCTATGGTATTTTAATTTTAGTTTTTTTTAAATTGTCATTCCCATTCTGTTTTTTCCCTATTCGGTTGATGGCGTACGGTTTAGTGACAGTAATTCGAAAGTTTTTAACGATGCGTTCATTTCGTGAGCATGCGCCGGTCAAGATTGAAAACGGGAATTTTATTTATATCAAGACACTATTCAATCAAATAATAAAACGGTTATAAAAAATTATCGCGTTCAATAAACTTTTATGCTTTCATAATTAGGATTTTAGAAGAGCCAGTTTCGAGAGAATCTAGTTCAAGATATGTTAAATGTTGATGTATAGATTGACGTTACATAAATCATTGAATGAAAACCGAAAAACCCGATTTAATCCACCTATTGGTGAAAGGAACCTTTGTTATACCAACTGTCATTTGAGACAGAATTCGACACGCCAAGAACATAATTCAATTTTTTGATAACACTATGGTAGTTATCATCAATACATATGCATGTCTATGTAATATACTGATAAATTTGTATAATATTTGAAATCAATCAAAAAATCGTGTGCAAAGTTATTGGGCAGGATTGATATTAAAGGGGGACCCTCACTGGAAAGTCGAAGAACTTGTTTGTTTTGCATTTCCAGAAGCCTTTTATCTTCAGAAATGTTGAGCCCAAAGTATTTTTCAGTACCTGGTCTCGTTGAGAATTAACAGTAAAACTGTGGGATCACTTGAAGGAAAGTGCAGTGCTGTACAATAGTTTAAACGCGCTCTCCTCGAAACCATATGTTTTCAGCGATGGTGCGTGTATCTCAGTATCTAGAGGACCGATTTGGCTGAATTTTTTTGACGTGTAAAAATTAATTATCTAAATTGTGACGTAGCCACTTTTCGAAATCTCAATTTTTCAATTTTCGTTGCACTTAAAAAAAATCGTTACATTTCGCTACCAGTGAGAGATAGATAGTTACTATGTACAGAAAAGTTACTTATTTTACTATGTTCTACAACTTTTGTGGAGATACTGTACATTTTTGGACGCATTCAAAAAAACAAAATTTTGTATCATCCTAATAGGTAGATTTACGGTCACCCTAATAGTGTAAAAAGTTGCACCATAAGTTTTAAATAAACTTTTCCAAAGACACACCACATGGAAAATGAAGCATTTTTACGCTAGAGCACATGATCGCGTTTTTTTCTATTTGGTTCATATTAGTAAAGTTTGCTTAAATAATTTCATCAATGTTTTTCAAATAACTTTTGACTGGTAAGGCCTATTCTAATAAAATTTAGCAGATATGTTCACAGCGTTAAGGCCTCTCGTTTGATACTAAAATAATTGAAATCTGATTAATTATCTGGTTAAAATTGTAAGAAATAATTGTAACTTTTATTATGCTGTACACGACTGCTCATAACTTTCAAATTAAACATCCAATCAAAAACAAATTAATAGTGATCCATGAGGCTATATTACCTGCCAAATGAGACTAATAGCGCATAAATCGGTTTGGCCATCTCTGAGAAACGTTCGACTAATGACACCTTGAAAAAGCACATATTTAAGCATAACTTTTGAACCGCTTGATTGTTTGCGATAAAGTTCTCCCAAAAAATTTGCAGTAGCAAGAGCCTTCATTTGATACTAAAATTGTTGAAATCGATTAAGCGGTTCCGGAGAAAATCTTGTCTCGTAATTTTTACATTTTTGTTTATAACTTTTAAACAAAATGTCGGACCGCAAAACAATTCAATATTGATCTACAAGGTGATAGGGTAAGAACCCCACAATTCGCCCTCACCCCAGAATTCGCCCTCCCATTGGTATTCCCGTGATTTAACTCAATATATTGTTGAATTATAAGTTGTTAGTTCAATTTATATTCAATTTAACTCAGTTTTCAGTTATTTGAATAGAATTCGTTGTGTTGTTTTATGTATTTTAATGATTTAATGTGGTTTGAAAAATAGGTATTGTATTTAAGACGCGATTTTTCCATTCTCAAGAACGAGCACGAAAAATAAAATTGAGGAAAAGTAATGGAAAATCGTATCTGCTTTCCCATGTTTCGCATCAATTTGGTTAGATCTGATTCAAATTTCATAATTGTGCTTTTATTTTAATATTTTATCGCAATTCTGCTGAAAATAGAACATAATGCACTGGGCGAAAACTGGGTACTGTAAATCATATGAGTTCCAAAATTCGCCCGGGTCGAATCTGTATATACTTAACCGAACTTACTGCGTGAACCAGTTTTCGCCCTCATCTATCAAACATATACAAATATGCCACACATAAGCAAAAGCAAGTCACAATCGATTAGTTTGTTCGCTGATTTATGTTTATCAAAATGGTGAGTAAAAGTATCGAATAAATGATATTTTGATGCAGAAAGCACATCATATCTTCATTTGAATTCATCTAACAAAAGAATTACCTGCTAAACATGGGCTAATGGGGTTTCTACCAAACGAAATGTTAAATTAGCAATAAACGACATCGAAATTGATAATAAGGTTAAAACCGCACGATATAAGTAATCATTATATAAGGTTTTTTGAACTACTAAAATAAACATTGTACCATTCCGTATGCACTGAATTGTATTTATTCGCCCACATATCAATAGTGAAAATGAATTCAACAAATGACCAGAAAAAGAACCAACAGGACCATTCATTTTAAATATCTTTAACGAGTGTCAAAAGTCTTATTTTATTGCAATGAAAATAAACATTTAGTAAAAACCCACCTTCTCTGTGTTTTTTTTTTTTCATTTTACTGAATCAAGTATCAGGAAGTGAGCATGTTCAGTTTATTTCAGTTTAGATTTACATTTAACGAATTCCTGATACAAATTGATTGCCATATTAAGCACTGAAGATTATGTCTATATCTTAACGTTAAATAATAGTAACAACAATTCTAACATAATAATTGAGGTTATTTGGGAAATTTGCAACAAATAACAAGTGGGCGAATTTTGGATCGCTATGGGCGAAATGTGGTACTAGAGGTTCCTGCTCAAAATTAAGTCTTTTACTATCAAATTTCAATTTTCACTATTCCGAAGAGCCAAAATAGATAGAATATTAATATATAGTCATACTTGTCTGAGTTCAGGGCTGATTTTATAATAATATGGTGATTTATTCATTTTACAGCATAAAAACCTGATAAAAGGGGCGAATTCTGGGGTCGTTACCCTAACACCTTTCAAATAAGCGTAATAGCAAACGAATCGGTTCAGCCATCTCCGAGAAACAGATGACACACACACATACACACACACACACACACACACACACACACACACACACACACACACACACACACACACACACACACACACACACACACACACACACACACACACACACACACACACACACACACACACACACACACACACACACACACACACACACACACACACACACACACACACACACACACACACACACACACACACACACACACACACACACACACACACACACACACACACACACACACACACACACACACACACACACACACACACACACACACACACACACACACACACACACACACACACACACACACACACACACACACACACACACACACACACACACACACACACACACACACACACACACACACACACACACACACACACACACACACACACACACACACACACACACACACACACACACATTGCTCAATTCGTCGAACCTTATCGATTGGTATATGTGACTCGGTTCTCCGGGCCTCGGATCAACTTCGTGTTTTTCGACCAATTTTTAAGGCGGAACCGAAAGTGGCTAACGTTATTGTGTTAGTGCGACAAACACTGTACTGTACATCTCATGTGTTCGTTAAAAACCTAAACGTTTATTTGAATATTGCATTAGTATTGGTAATATATGTCAAATAGCGGAGCTTGCAAACATAAACAGCTGATCCGCAGCCAACCGCACTGACTACAAACATCCCGAAAAAGGGTTTGTTTTCTTTATCAAGGCATTCCGATTCAATCAAAATTAACAGCAGCAACTGAATAATGCGCAGGATCACTAGGATGTTTAATTAATCCACTTGCATTGGATTGCGTTTTTGATTCCTGCGTTTGCGTTTTGTTTGTTTACTTCACTCTAAGCTCGTCGATGCGGCGAAAGTTGAAAGCTCTTTGAAGCTCATTGATGTGACGAAAGTTTGATACTGTGTTGCTGCTTTTTCGGAAATCGCTAGTTCAACGAAATATGTGCGCAACCAAATATCTATTAACTATTTCCAAATTATACATTGGTCGCTTTTATGAACACGTAATGATCGATATGATCAGTTAAATTTATTTTCCATTAGCAATTATGTTTTGCTGAGCGTTTATTGATACATAGCAGATCGATAAATTGAATTACAAGTTTTAGGAAATCATAACAGCACTGGAAGCACTGATTACGTGGCGAAAGCGTGCTCTGCCAATACAGATGCATTTTTAAGGCGCAAAACAATACATGCTTCGAATGGTAGCCATTTACCCAGCCATCTTTGAGCCACTTTCGGTTTCCCCTTAAACCTTTGTTATAGTATAACAAAGGTAAATACTTTCAGGATTGCATGTCGAACTGACGTGTGAATACGTAAAGTATCATTACAGCAATTCCATAAAAAAGATGTATAGTAGGGTGAGGCATAAGTGCGACATTTGAAGTTGTCATCTTTATATTATGAGATATAAAGAATCACAACAATAAAATATATTTTACATTTGTTTATTTTTATAAAAATATAAACAGGCCTTTTGGCACTACTGATACCCTAAACCTAAAATCTACGTGTTAGTGCCAGGAATCAAGTTTCTGGAAAATTTCTGGAGGTCAAGCAAGTTTTCCTGGCTGTAGAATAACGATAATGCACTATGGGCAAAAACAAGCGAAAAAAAGGATGCAATTAAGGTACGGCCTGCAGGCTGATAAAATATAGGTGCTTTTATGTAAAATTTTCCAAAGAATCTCGTGGTGCTCACCCCTTTCCTGTTTGCCTTCGGGAAGTGCCCCATTTTGCTCATTTTCCCCTATTTTTCACATTTTTTCACACTTATTGGACTATACCAAGATACACTTCGAGAAAATATAACTCAAAGACCTGAAATTTTTGTTTGTAAAAGTCACCAGAATCGAATAGACTTTACCCCATTTAGTTTAGTGCACATTAATTTTATTACTTGGATTCCCGTTTGATACGCTCGGCTTGGTAACGCGAGTTCAACCAAAAAAAATATTGTGCTCTAAACTAAACGGGATAAGCCCTATTAAATTCTGCGGACTTTTTTACTCAAAAATATCAAGTTTTTAAGTTCTGTTTTCTCAAAAACTTGCTAGGTACAGCTTAATTAGTGTAAAAGAATGTTAAAAATAGGGGAAAATGAGCAAAATGGAGCGCTTCCCGATGGCAACAGGAAAGGGGTGGGCACCACGAGATTATCCGGAAATTTTTACATAAAATCACCTATATTTTATCAGCCTGCAGGCCGTATCTTAATTCCGTCTGTTTTTCACTCATTTTTGGCCATAGTGCAATGCCTTGCACTTATTTCATTTTCATTTATGAATGACGGAAATTAAAACGATTAGTCGACATTTTCTTCTTCGTCGCACGAAAAAACGTAAGAAATTTAGCTGGTAGGACTTGTTTAATGATAAAAAGCATTTAAATAGATGTCACTTTGAATGATCGCGTGTGATAGACAACAAACTATAATACTAGGGAATAACTAGTTTTGCATTGTGTGTGATAAAAATGCTGATATTTTTAATAATTTGTGTTGGATAGGACGGGAATAGGCAATTACGACGAAGCAGCAACATACCCTGTAAAGCGATTGGAATGGAGTTGCAAATCGGTGATTGTGCTAAAGGTACTGTTCGCCGATGCGGTACACGCAGAAATGGACCATTACGTAGAACATGACTTTGAGCGTATAAATTGAGGTTCGCGAGTAGACATGGGCAATCCACATGGGCGACAGCCATTGCTCTGATCACATCGCGACGAGTGTTCAAGAGGTCAAGATCGATGAATCTGCAGCATTGTTCATAGCAGGGCAACTGAAAGGGGTCGTTCCAGGGCAATTTCCGAAGCGCGAAACGAACGAATCTGCGCTGCACTGACTCGATTCGGTCAATTCCATTTTGGTAATAAGGACTCCACACTGGAGCACAGTACTCAAGATTGGTCCGTCTGCGACCGGTTGTCAAAGCTTTTTATCACGTAGGACGTAAAAGACAGAAGATTGGTTGTCGTGGACCGCTTGGGCATAAAGGCGTATTGACCCAAGGCATTGATACACTGGTTTAGTAGAAAAGAAGGAATACCTTCCGGTCCGGAAGAACGAGAGGATTGTAGCTTCGCATCGGCTGATATGACCATCGTTTCGTCGATGGTAAGGGGATTTAAACAGTTACTAAGTACGGGAACGCACTGGACAGCAGCGGAAATTTCTTCTCTTGTCAAGCTTTCGTCAATAAATACACTGGAGAATTTCCGCGCGAACAGTTGGGAAATCTTTTTTATGTTACTAGCAGTTTCACTACCCAGGAACATTACCGAAGGAAGGCCGTTGTCTTTCCGCTTCCAAAAGCGCGCTTCCAAAAGGATTTTAGATTCCTTTTCAATCTACGTTCGATGTTACCCATGGTACTGTTGTATTGATTGACAGGTAGTGGTGATGTAGTGGCAACGTTCTATATTTTGAGAATTTCTTGAGAGCGGTCTTCCTCTCGGATTTGAGACGTCGTAACTTAGCGTTTACCCATGGTATCTGTACAGACGTAACACTGAAGCCTCATTCCATCGCCAATAAAAACGATCATTTCAAATTTTCACTTGCCAAGACTCAAACAAAAGTCGCTGCACGAGAACGCCGTTCGCTTGCGCTGGCGCTGTTGTGAGATAATATACAAGTAAATTTATAGCATTGCTAAATTTATAGCAAACTACTCTGGTGTAGCGCGAAAACTGCACCAGATGATGCTTTTTTTTGTTCCAAGTTTTAGGGTGTCATTGAAACGATGTTTTGTTAGAAAATTTGTTCGAAGTGTTACGGAAAAAACACAAGCATCACCTGGCGCAGTCTTCGCGGCACACAGAATAGGTTGCTATAAATTTAGCAATGCTATAAATTTACTTGTATATTATTTGGCAACAGCGCTAGCGCAGGCGTGCGGCGTTCTCGCACAGCGACTGTTGTTTGAGTCCTGGCTTAAGGAAAAATTTCAAATGATCGTTTTTATGGACGATGGAATGAGGCTTCAGTGTTACGTCTGTTAGTCTGTGAAGCGACCGTTTTAATTAGCAATAATGTTGACTTGTTGCATGATAGCAGTTCTGTAGCAGTCGAGCAACTCGTTAGTGATTTGTGATCAGGGCTGTCTAACCGGTAGTACCGGTAATACCGAAACCGGTAATACCGAAACCGGTAATACCGGCCAATTTTTGGATACCGAAATACCGGTTTTGGAGAGGCAAATTCCATGATACTGTACTCGATGCATCCCGGTATTGTCTGCATTTCAGCAAATAAACTTCCGGAATCGGGGGCTCCAAAGGGGCTGGAGAGACTGGCGCCATCGGAGGGAGTCGCGGATAAAGTGTCGACAGCAGGGTTGCCTGGTTGTCTAACTACTGGAGTTAGATGCTATAACTAAAGATTCGTTCTCGAACAACATCATCATTAAAAAGAGAATGAAAAGCTTCGGACCCAGGATGCTTCCTTGTGGAATTTCAGATATATTGGAAAAGGTCTCGATTAACTTGAAATGCTCTATCAGAGAGGTACGTTTTCAGCCATGAAACAAGTTTCCCGGAAGCTCCAAATCGAGAAAGTGTACAAAGCAGTATCCGGAAGTCAATCATGTCAAATGTGGCTTTTGAGTCGGTATAAATTATATCTATCTGAGCTTTCATTGAAAGGTTCCCAATATACGTAGAAGTAAATTGCATCAAACCATAAACCAATTTAGAACCATGCTACTGCTGGGCTATCGTTACTTAACAATTAGCAATGCCATAGCAAAGGTGAATGTTCGCAAGTTCTAACGGAGAATACATGTTAATGCTGTAATCGTCGTTAATTTACGTCAAAGTTCTGTAAATAACAGAATAACAGTCCAAAACTGGGACTGGGTTAAATTGGTAGATAAACGTAATGTTGCGAATCGAACGAGAAGTCAACCATGTCTACTCACACGCGAAAGAGTATGAGAAACATAGCATTCAACGCTTACGCCGCACATGCAGGCGTAAAAACAACAGCCGCCGGTGCTGTGCGCAGACATTCTGCTACCCACACACTCGCGCACGCACATTCTCACATCATCTTTCTGCTACTAAGCTTACTCGCGAGTTAAACTGCTGAGGAATCAAGCTAATTCAATCAGCTGCCCGTGAGGTCAAGTGGCACACTGGGATACAAATAATGCTGTTCGGCGGCTTACCTCGTGTTATGTACCAGAGCAAGCGACAAGAATCGGCAACACCTATTTTTCATGGTCCTTCATTCTATCGTCTACGTTAAATAAAATGTAGCATTTCAATTTCAGGCTGAACAAAAGAGCAAAGTTATCAGTGAGCCGTTCGCCTTTTGCTACCACAGAAAAATTACGCAACGTATTATTACTGTAGCATTGGTGATGGATAAATTTGTGTTGCTAAAAAAACCGAGTGAAAAGCCCTAAGTTCTAAGTTTCCTAGGTTTCATCAATTACCGAAAACCGTTCTATAAAGAACGAACAAATTCTTATATGAAGATGCAAAAGTTGTTAATAAAATTCTTTCATTTTATTAAACCCATGATTTTATGCATTTTGACGCTTGACCGAACACATTTACTTGGAGCTGGTATATTTGTTGGCTGCTTTGGTACCTTCCGAGACGGCCAACTCAAACAGCAGCAACAAGCGAACAGAAGCGCGAGAGGTGATCGGTTAAAATTATTTGATAAGAAGCGAACAATTAGAATCAATTGAATTAAATAGAATTAAAATCAATAAGCGAAAATTCCTCAAATCTTCCCGAACATTATGTTTCGTCCTTAAAAGAACATTTTATCGTCGTGATATGTTGGAAATTTAAGCCTTCTTTTTCGTCTTCTTGGGCAGCAACAAAACAGCTTGGATGTTCGGAAAACACTTCTCTGAGCAGTGGTGACATCGGACAGCAATTTGTTCAACTATTCGTTGTTGTGGATGGCCAGCTGCAAGTGACGATAATTCTGGTCGTTCCGTTGTCGCGAGCAGCATATTTTCTGCCAATTCCATTCCAGAACTTCGGCAGCCAGATATTCCATCACGGCAGCGAAACGAGTGCTCCAGCTCCAGCACTCGGTCAGCATACTTTCCTTTGCTCAGCAACCGATGAATACGACCGACCAACCGGAAACTGCAGACGTGCACGACTGCGTCACCACTCGTATTGCCGTTGGTGGTACTTCTCAATAAGGAATTTTCAAGCCAATTAGCAATCAACGAGAAAGGGTAGGGTTCCATTTAATTCTCTTGTAACTTTGTTATAGTACTTTCCATCAACTTTCTCGGTGATTCCTGAATTGTACCAAGACTTGTTCGATAATAATTGGAAATTATTCCAGCCAATCACAAAGCGACAGATTCTAGTACAACCGAGATAGAGTTATTTTCAATTTTTCAATGATGCGCATTGAAAATCAATAGTTTTCTATATTTTCAATATTTTCCAAATCGCTTTTCCGATCAATTGGTGTAAACATCTTGGAAATATTTTGAAAATAGACTGAATTATAAGCTGAAGCGCGAAAACGCGGTTCTACTTTGAAGACGTCATTTCCAACAACCAATCACGAAGCGAGAATTCTGGTAAAACTTAGGGTCATGATTTTCAATTTTTCTATAATTCAACATCAAGAATTCATACTTTTCTTCATTTGGGTCAATTCTTAGAATATTTTTGCGATGATCGGTGTAAGAATATTAAAAATCGATCGGAAAACCGCTGAGCTATTAGCGCTCAAAACCTATCATTTTTCGTGACGCTTTGGAATGACACCCTATCTCAAAACTTGTCGTAAGACGTAGTCCTTCATCAAAATATATCGGGGAAAGGGCAGGTGGGGTTCGCACCCCCGTTCTCTCGGTTGGTACCCAAGTGTTTTACTAACTAAACTACCGCCACGTTTTATTCTCCTAATTATACCACTCCCGCACTTGCATCACACATTTCCATTTCCAAAAATAGTTTACTAGTTTAATAGTCATGACCGCGTATAGTCGTATACAAGTTAATTTTAAAAAAGAGAAAACACACCCGCACAGTGGTCCAGAATCGCAAAAAAAGCGGACGTTAGCAACTGGATAAGGAATGCGTAATTTTTCAAGGTTGGTGTCTTTGGATAAGTTTATTAATAAAACATCAATTTACATGTTCAAGATTCAAGGCACATGTTCACATTCAAGGTTAATTCAAACTTTTGTTTTTTAAATAAATTTAAAAAAAAATCTTCCAAAAAGATGCAGGACATACTAAAGTATGCAACTTTGCTGAATATAGTAACTATTATTTGCGACAAAAGCGTGTAGGGCGCTATATCTCTGCATTTTAGCGCTGGTAAATCTCGCATGTGCATAGTATTTTTCGATATTATTTCAATATATTAAATCAAATTATGGTTGTATATGAGCACCATTGGCATTATATTGGATTTGTTAAAAAGGTATTTTTTATATCAGCAGTAGCATCTCTGCTGAGAACAAATTTTGGTTGTACTTATCTGGCTTTACGAACTGTGACGTGCAAAAAATTGTTTCTCGTTGCTTGGACATTGCTGATATTTCTGATACTATGGAAGTAATTCGGCTTGTTCCGAAGGACAAAGATGTCACTACGCTGTCATTCGTATCATACAAAGTTGGTCTTGACCCTGCATTGAAAGCGGTAGCATTGGATCCCTCTTTATGGCCAGCTGGATAGATGTTTCGCGAATTTATTAACCAGCCAAAAAACGTATACCACAGACTAACAGACGTAACACTTTAAACAAATTTTCTAACAAAACATCGTTTCAATGACACCCTTGAAACTTGGAAAAAACACTTACATCACCTGGTGCAGTCTTCGCGCTACGCAGAATAGCTTGCTATAAATTTAGCAATGCTATAAACTTACTTGTACATTATTTGACAACAGCGCCAGCGCAGGCGAGCGACGTTCTCGCGCAGCGACTGTTGTTTGAGTCTTGGCTTAAGGAAAAATTTGAAATGATCGTTTTTATTGACGATGGAATGAGACTTCAGTGTTACGTCTGTTAGTCTGTGCGTATACCATCAGTCGAGAATGGAGCAAATGGAGTTTTAAATTAAATGTGTTCTTCTGTGGACGGTGGAAACCTTCGGGTTTCCACCAGAGGCGAGTATTTTTCTGACAGTTTTGCTCCTCCCGCACTGAATGACCTTATGCTGCAGCGTGATGTCACCTACGAATATGGTATCCGGATCCTCTACCAGAATGTGCGCGGCCTACGGACGAAAATCGATGAGCTTTTGACGACCTGCGACTGTAATCTAGACATCATCATCTTGACTGAAACTGGCCTTGACGACCGAATCAACTCCCTGCAACTATTCACCTCATAGTTCTGACGACGCCATCGAGTGCTAAACAAAACAGGGGGGGATTCACAATACCCTGGATAAAACGAAGCTACTGGGTGGGCCAATTCACAAAAATCCAGTTACAGTGGATCTGCGATTTGGGTCGTCGTTCACTGTATTCCGTTGTGACCTTTGATGGTGTGTTGGTTGCTGTAGCGCAGTGTCATCTCAGCTCAGTCATCGAAACAGTGAGTGGTAAAAATCTGGAGCAAATTTAGGTGAAGGCAAGTGTTAGAGGCACGACCTTGCTACTGTCTGGCGTATATATACCTCCCGATCGCAGCCAGATCGTCGACGTAATTGAAGAATACATCTCTTCTGTTGGCGAGCTGAATAACTTTTGCAACCGCCAATTGTAACAGCGCTGCTCGTGCATGTAAGAATAACGAAACGAGATCGTTAAACTATCGAAAGATCGACTTTGATGCTTTGACAAATCACTTGTCGAACTTTGATTGGAAGTTCCTGCGTGATTTCATTGATGTTGATGACATGACTGTGTGCTTCTGCAATATTGTTGTGGAATGGCTTAATTTAAATCTACCTACTGTTAAGCGTCATAGCTTACCTGCGTGGAGCACTGTTCGCTTGCGTGAACTAAAGCGACTAACAAACAATGCTCAGCGCAAATATCGCCGTTTTCAAACGAACTTGTCGAAGCTGAACTTTCAACATCGTAGTGAAGCATGCCGTCAGCTGAACAGTGCTTTGTACAAATCTTATGTTCTGCGAGTGTAGACCGATGTTCGTCGAAATCCAAAGAACTTTTAGAACTTCGTTAACTCTAAAAGGAAATGTTCTTCATTACCATTGAATGTTTGTCTGGACGATGTTGAGGCAACATCAGAGTTTGATTCATGCGAGCTGTTTGCAAAATTTTTCGCCTCTGTATTTGCCGATCGAATTGCTTCCGAAACCGAAGCCGAGATCGCGGCTGAGAATGTTCCAGCTAATTTAATTGATTTGACAATTTTTGAAGTTACCGCTGATATGATATTAGCCGCAGACGGAATTCCTGCTGTCGTTTTTGCACTGAGGTGCTAGCAATCCCACTAAGCTATATCTTCAACAAGTCTTTTGCGCAAGGGAAATTTCCCGGAATATGGAAGCAATTTTTTATGTTTCCGGTGTTGAAAGCTGGGAACCGGCAGAACGTTATAAATTACTGGGAGCCACTTCCCAAGCAGCACAATTTTGGCACTTCTAGTTATAGTAACTTGTTTACGGCGGGTCAGGTATCAGTTGTCACAACTGATTTGTAACAACGTTTTTAATTAATACTTAATCCCTAGTGGACTATAAAAAACCAGTTAAAAGATAGCGGGAAGCTCTCATCAGACACGTGCCGTTTTTGTAACCACGAATCTAAAAGTTTTACACATCACAAGTCAGGTTCGGAGATCAGTGTGCGTGTTGAAAAGTCATCCCTAGCGTAGTCAATGTGTGTCTGAAAAATTATAATTTTGAGACATGCAAGTTTGACCATAATCTACAATCCCGTTAAAGCAAAGAATACTTCTTGTTTTGAAATTTCCATGGCTTAGGGCTCTTACTAGTGCAATCTATTTCTACATATATAGTACATGATAGAATTGGGAGAATAAAATTAGATAATGGTCTATTTAAAATAAGCGGGAGGCAGAAGCTTAACGCAAAAAGCATTTCGGCACCAACCGAAAGATTGTTTCCCAGTTCGTCCAATTCATCATTCTTAGGACTAGACGCTTTTTCACTTCCCAAAAAAGAATCTATGTCTGTTTAAATTTACTATTAAACTCGAAAAAATAAAAAAAACAATCAGTGTAGGTACTTCATCTGTAGCTTTATTCAATAGAATTTATTTTTTCGGTTTCCTCGCTTTTCGCTGTAACATTCTCGGGCACAATGTGTGTGCGCTGAGCTTCCAGCGAAATCATATCCATTCGTCTTCGGATCATGATCATCGATGACTTCAACGCATAGTTCATTCCATGAAAAGTATTCCAATTCATTCCAGTACCAAACTCGGTTGTACTGCCTCGTAGGTATTTTCCATTTAAGTTGCTGCTGAATCACGAACAGAAAAACAAACAAAAACCAATTAGGCAAATTTCCCAAACTTACTCAAAAATGTCTTACCCCGAATGGCAAGCTTTGTACCACCAAGCCCCGTGATACTTGATGGCACAATTGTCCTTCTCATTGGTGTCATGATCCCGATCGAAAGTGGTGAAATATCCGTTCACAGTATAGCTCATCGAGTCTCCTGCTGTCCCGTAGTATCCATCGAGATGGTTTATTTTAAAATTCTCATACTCTCCAGCGACCTCAAAGTTCTCGTATCTCGCATACTTCGAAACACCTTCCCAGTCTTCAAGGACCACCACCAATTCGTGCGGGGCCGAGTAGGTCAATCGATGGATTCGATCAAGCCCCAGCCAGAATTCACCGCCGTCCATTTTACCAAATCCACGTGTGTACTCTTGAAAATCTCGATAGAAATTTACCGTTCCATTGAAACGGTTTTGGATCACTGTCCAACCGCCAGCCATAAAAGTCTGATTGCAAAACACTTTCATTGGATCACGGAAATCGCCATCCGGTTGAATTATATAGACACCGGATGTGCTATTTTCTGGCAGCTGGTCGCAGTACTCGTAGGTCGGTTCATCCATTATGGAATGCATAGTTTCCACCATCATTTGCACTTTGTCTTCCGTCATCGGCTCTACGGTCTGCATTGACTGCATAGTTTCCATCATTTTTTGTACTTTTTCTTCAGTCATCGGCTCTTTCGGTGCTGGGGCGAATTTCAATTTCACCAACGCATTCTCGATGTAACTTCTCGTCGGAAGACGTTGCTGAATGTTTAATACATCTCTGACATCCTTCTGCAGGGTTGTCAAATTATACTCGATCAATTTTACGTGATGCTCCACAAAACTGCTGGACAGTTCAGTTTGGCTAGCAACCCAGGCTAGTTTTTCCACCACTTGGCCCAAATTGGACATATCATTTGCAATCGCGTGTATCGTGTTTTGTAAGGAAAACTCCGTTTTCACTAGACGTAAATCTAACGCATCTAACTTCGCCATAATCATCTCAAACTCGGTACTGTTTATGATATGCACCGGAGGAGCCAATGTTGTCGTTGTTTCCTGCACGACCGGCTGCAATAATCGACATTGAATCTTTCTTCTGCAGGACACCATCCCGATTAATGCTCCGTAGAACAGTAGCACCACTATACGTTTCATCGTTCAACAAGAGGTTACCGTCTAGTCGCGACATCGAACCGAACCAAACTGACGCAGAGGTCAAGTTTAAGCCTTTAATACAACTTGTCCGATCGACTCAAAGGGTCAAAGCGAAACGAAGGCTATCATTTGCCAGCGAAATGAAAGCGCCTTCTTGAATGGACCAGGCTAGCTGTCTGGCCGGTACATAATTGTCATCCCAGGTGTATAGAATGGGGTGGCTCGGATTTTGTACCTATTGGTACGTTGTGAATTTGCTGAAGAAAAATGGCATAGCTGCAATTCAAGTCGAATACAAGCAACTGGAATCTTCCGTAACCAACAAGTATCAATTTAATGACCTCGCATTGCATACACTAGATATTAATTTGTGTTCCTACTTCTTATTGACCTCGTTTCTTCTGACTAAAAAATCGTATAGGTACAAACCCTTTAACTACGATTAAGTTTAAAAATTGATGCACCCTATAAAATGATTTACCATGAGTTTGCAGTTTTGCACTGATTATTACCCGATGAGCATTGGAAAGGAAACCAAATTTTACTTCTCTATGCATAGGTAAACTGCTATAGACTAAACTGCTTTGGGACGGAATAACGGTTGCAAAGGTTTCCATCGAGAGAGCTCTTTTACGACGGACAAGCATTGTTATCTGACGCGCCAGTATCAAATAATCGTACCTGCAACATAAAACTTGGTCATTTCCGATTGAAAAATTGAGTTCCTTTGTCTGTTTGTAAGATTCATGTAGGTACCGGTAAAAGTTGTTACGATTGTTACGGTTCTCGTATTGAGTGTAGGAAAATTAAAAATATTGATAAAGGGTCTGAGAATAAGTTCATGCTTAAGTCATTTGGCAGGTAATTGTTTAGTTTTACGCTTGCTAAAATAGTTTTAACTCAAAGTTTTACGAATACGAAGTTTTTTCTATTATATTATCCTAAATTCCTAGCTCCAGTAAATCGAAGTTTGGGCATTTTGAACTAAATGTACATAATTCGGATCAGGTGCATTTTAGGAAAGCAAATAGAGGCAATTTTGGTGCAAATTCATTTTGGGAAATCAAAAAGATGGTGAGCATTGCAAACAGTAATAAATAAACCAATTATGAGTCGATTTTTCCTTTTCAAATCAACTGTCACCAAACCAATTGGGGTCGAAAGCCGGCGGGCACAGCTATGACAAAAGGAATAGCTAGTGCTTGCAAGCGGAAACCGATGCATCCTAGATGTTAAAAACAAATTGATAGAGTCGTCCTCAACCCTCAATAAGATGACCAAAACACATACCTACCCGATAGCTAAAAAGCAAAGTCGTGGGCTTAAACCGTCATTAGACATTACCCTTCTTTACCGACAGACTTCGCAGCCGGCTGTTTAGAGTACAGGAAAATTACGGGGCCAGTGTAACGATCCTACTGACTCTATCAAGCAAGCACCGTCTAGCCGAGATTCGAACATGCGACGACTGGCTTGTTAGACCAGCATCGTACCTCGAAGCTAAGTAGGCGGTCCACCTGGTAGCTGTACACGATGATGCTACCGAAGTTCAAAGACTTCGCAAGTGATAGATGACGAACACCAAGGCAGGCTTCAAACAGCTTCCTGGGCAACAATTTTGTATGGCAACCGGAATGGGAAGGTGGCAGACATTTTCAAGCGTACGAAACTGTCGAAGTTCGCTTAGAAATAGTCGCTTAGACAGGTTATTAAAATATGTAGCTTGAAAAGTCGTCAACTTGCGTTCTTCATGAAAACACTTAAATCAACAAGATCATTCCATGCTATATTGATCGGATTTGGTGGCGTGCCATTGAGCCCAATCGCAGTCCCATGCATGCTTCGGGGTTTGATTTTATTACGAATTTAGCTCATTTTGAACAACGCAAGTTCGTTCAAAAATTGAATGTACTTTAAACGTGGTAATGGATATAAGCTACCCGGCAATGCCCGAAAGTGTCCTAAATAGTATTACCGTGAATAGAGAATTGTTCAAAGTAGTGTTAGTTACTTTTGACGCAGTAGAACATTTTATTTCGCACTTTTGCGTTGTATACGATATTCTTATATTCAGCGATGCCATGAAGCGTGAATGTATGCGGCTCATTTGTATGTGGCGAATTGAACCATTCGTTTTGGTCAATACGGGTGATAAAATTGCTTGCCGAAGCTTAACGGGAAATTAACAGTCATTAACTTTTCGTCGGAGAGCCCAATTTCGGAAGCAGTTTTTGGGCCCAAACGCGGGGTACTGTTTGAAAAATTGTAAATAATGATCTCTTCTTGTCAATCTGAACACAGCGAATATATTTTCATGAACAGAATTTTTGTTTCAAATAAAAAACCCGAATTAATCCACCTAGCGGCGTGACCTAGCCTTTCTACTGCCATAATAATCATTATTTAATTTCTCAGGAACGTCTATGTATAATTAACTTGACTATATTTTTAAATATCCGTTCCGTATTCCTCAAAATCCTTATTTGCCAGTAAAATTACCAACGTATTGCGTAGAATAATTAAATTTTCTTTCCTTGGGTGCGTAAATACTTGTAAAACCTTATTTAGTTTTATAATCGGTCGGCCTTAACTTTTGGGCTTCAGAGCCATATACGAAACTTGTTTTGAATTGACAATATGAAAGATGTGTTCATAACAGATTTTTTGATAATTAATTAATACCATGCGTTCAAAAGTTAGCATCTTTGAAAAACAAGAGTTCAGAAAAATTATTATTATACTTCGCTTTTGAAGACAAAGGATATCGACAACAAAATGATTAATCTCAAAATTTTACTATTAGTTTGCTTGGCTTCAATTTTGCGATATATCTGAATTAGAAAAAATAACTGAATAGAGCATTAGATATGAAAAAGAGAAATTGAACTTTTTCTTAGCTGGCGCTTCTTCAGATAATTATTTTTGCATGAAAATCAAAACTTAAGCTTCTTTTGAATGTACTTTCATGAAAAGATAGTCATTAGCTTGATCGCATCGTTTTTACAATGTTAGAGGGCTAGGAAAACAAGATGAGGTCGAAAAATAGTGCAAGCTGCGCCTTAAACATGCTTGAGAATAGGAAATATGATCGATATGATTTCCAGTGCTGGTCATTTTTGATTTATTTGTTGAAACATGATACATGACATAAGACATCTGTCCTTTAAAATGTCATCAACGAAAACAAATCTTACAAAATTACTACCGTGCAACGTTTACTTCCTATTTTTCATATAACATTTCTAAGCTCTAGTATCTATTGATTAAAAAGACCTACATGCTTAAATTAACTGCTTTTCTTCGCTGTTTGCTTTTCTTGTACAATTGTGAGTAACAGCAAGTGAACAAAATGACAATTGAAATCTGAAATCAAAGAAAAGAAAAAGCTTTTCGATTGAATCCCACTATTTAATATTTATTTGCAACAGATACGTAGTTCATTTCGAATGTTTGGATCACCGTTCAATTATATGTTTGGGTTTCGTTGATTTTTTTTCGGTGAGGATTATGAATTAGTATGAAACACTCGTAGGATTAAGACGTGTTTTCTTGCGTCCGAAGATGGCTGAATGAAATATAGTAGGCTGAAACGCGTAACGCAGAAAATATAAAACTGTTTCATTCCTCACCGAAAAAAATCAACGAAACCCAAACAGATACGTAGTTCGCCTACGACGTGCAGGCGTCATCAGTGTCTTATTTCAAAGCGTATACGTATCTGTCGCGAATGAATATTAAATAGTGGAATTTAGTCGGTAAAAGTTTTTTCTTTTCTTTAATTTCAAATTTCGTATTCCACTAAGAGGCTTCAAAAACTTTAGACAATTGATTCAGAAAAGTGAGAAACATCTTTTCTTGAATTTCAATGCAAATTGTCATATCACATACACACATACTTACATACATACATATATACATACATATATACATATATACATACATGCATACATACATACATACATACATACATACTTACATACATACATACATACATACATACATACATACATACATACATACATACATACATACATACATACATACATACATACATGCATACATACATACATACATACATACATACATACATACATACATACATACATACATACATACATACATACATACATACATACATACATACATACAATCAACATTTGATTGATATGTTTTGATTTCACACGTTTTACCGGTTTAATATACGGTGCTTAAGTGTTAAAGTTTAAATAACTTTTGAATGAACCGTCCGATTTTAAATAACTCGGTTTCGTTTGATAGATCTCAGCAGTTATTTTCAAATAATAATAAAATGTGTGATGTTTTTCATTGAATTAATGCTGATATGTTACAAAAATATGTTTTAAATACTATTTTTGCCTTTCTACTATATAAGTATATAGTATAAAGGTATAGAAATCACTTGGAAAACCGGAAATGGAAAGAAGGTCCTGCGGGCCGAATGTTATATACCATTCGACTCAGTTTCGAAAACTGAGCATTTTCTGTGTGTGTGTATGTATGTGTGTGTGTGTGTGTGTGTGTGTGTGTGTGTGTGTGTGTGTGTGTGTGTGTGTGTGTGTGTGTGTGTGTATGTAACGCTTTTCAATCTCACTCACTTTTCTCGGAGATGGCTGGATCGATTTTAATGTTCTTAGTGTCAAATGAAAGGTCTAGGTGTCCCATTGGTCGCTATTGAATTTCATACTGATCGGACTTTTAGTTCAAAAGTTATGTATAAAAATACGAAAAATATGGGACTTCATTATCTTATAGGTCTCTTAACCGAATTGAACAAAATTGATTGCATATGAAAGAGGAGCCTTGCAAACCCTTAAGTTCCAAATTTCATGACGATTAGTTTGAAAGTTACATAAAGAAATGTGAAAAAATAGTATTTAAAACATGTTTATGTAACATATAAGCATTAATTTAATGAAAAACCCGAATTAATCCACCTAGCGGCGTGACCTGGCCTTTCTACTAGATCATTTTTTATTTAGTAATTTCTGAATATATATTTATAATTCAGTTAGCCATATTTTAAACTTCAATTTACTGCGAGCAACTATCGTATTTTCCTTATTAGACTCCAGAATGAATATATGTAGTAAATCAATAATTCAAAAACCAAAGTGCCACAAACATTTCCGATTGCAGGTAGGGTATGTTGCTACATCGTCTTAATTGCCTATTCCCGTCCTATCCAACACAAATTATTAAAAATATCAGCATTTTTATGACACACAACGCAAAACTAGTTATTCCATAATATTTTAATTAGTTGTCTATCATACGCGATCAATCAAAGTGAGCTGAGATCTATCTAAATGCTTTTTACCATTAAAGAAGTCCTACCAGCCAAATTTCCTACGTTTTTTCATGCGACGAAGAAGACAATGTCGACTAATCGTTTTAATTTCCGTCATTCATAAATGAAAGTAACTCACGCAAGGCATTGTCGTTATTCTACAGCCAGGAAAACTTGCCTGACCTGCAGAAATTTTGTAGAATAACATTTGTCATGCCGTCCTACACAAATACTTGCGCGTTAGCTTCGTAAACATTGTTGTGATTTTTAGTTTGGACGATGAAAAATTTTGATGGACGGATTTTAAAACGGTACGACGAATTTTAGCAATAAAGTCATTTGCGTAATTTCAATAATATGCTTTAATAGTCGCTTTTTAGTGATTTCAAAGTTCACGGATCGGGAGGTAAGTGTTTTTTAGTCAAATCAGCACAAGAACTTTTGGAGTATTAATTAAATCCATCCAACAAATGATGAAAATTAGAATGGGTTTACTTATTACGACGGGAATTAGAAAAACACCCTAACAGTGAGAGAAGAAAATTACGATTCAAATGTATTAGAGCAATTCCTGCCTAAAAGCGCTGTAAAAAGAGCCATTTTTGTTTCGACTATTTTTAATTGAAAAGAAATTTAGCTGAGGTGTTGGATGCCACGTAAGGATTCATTTTCTATGAAACTTAGTTTTTGTTCATCAAGCGTAACTGTTCAAAAGGGCGTATTTAGAAATGAGGTTATTATGTTTTTAAAAATTCATATCTCAAAACCTACTTATTTGTTCAAAATGTCATCAAAGAAAAAACTGTCGAAAATTAAGTGTATTTTCAATAAGGCCATTGCAAATAATTTCAAATGTTTTTGTCACCCCCCCCCCCCCTCCCCTTGGAAATTGGCTTGAAAAATCGAGGGGCAAAAAAATAATTTGTAGAATATGAGTTTTAATTTTAGTATCCAACATATCAGCAAAATTTCATTTCAATCAAAAATAGTCGAATCAAACCGTTTTGTTAGTTGAGCTGGAAGTGCTCTTCATCACTTTTCCTGTATATCAATGCAAATTACAAAACTGCAAATTGTACATACATACATCATACATACACACTTACATATACGCACATACATACATATACACACATAGATACATATACACATACATACACAAATGCATACATACATACATACATACATACATACATACATACATAGATACATACACAAATGCATACATACATACATACATACATACATACATACATACGTACATACACACATACATACATACATACATACATACATGCATCCACACACACATACATACATACACACATACATACATACACACATACATCACACACATTGAATACAATCAACATTTGATTGAAATGTTTTGATTTTACACGTTTTAACGGTTTAATATACGGTGCTTAAGTGTTAAAGTTTGGATAACTTTTGAATGGACTGTCCGATTTTCAATAACTCGGTCTCGTTTGATAGATCTCAACAGTAATTTTCAAATGATAATAAATCGTGTGATGCTTTACATTGAATTAATGCTTATATGTTACAAAAATATGTTTTAAATACAATTTTTTCACATTTCTTTATGTAACTTTCAAACTATAAGCCCAATTGTCATGAAATTCGGAAGTTAAGGGTTTGCAAGGCTTCTCTTTCATATGCAATCAATTTGGTTCAAATCGGTTGAAGGACCTATGAGATAATAAAGCCCCATATTTTTCATATTTTTATACATAACTTTTGAACTAAAAGTCCGATCAATATGAAATTCAATAGCGACCAATGGCACACCTAGACCTTTCATTTGACACTAAGATCATAAAAATCGGTACAGCCATCTCCGAGAAAAGTGAGTGAGATTGAAAAGCGTCACATACACACACACACACACATACACACACACACACATACATACACACACACAGAAAATGCTCAGTTTTCGAAACTGAGTCGAATGGTATATGACATTCGGCCCGCAGGACCTTCTTTCCATTTCCGGTTTTCCGAGTGATTTCTATACCTTTATACTATATATTTATATAGTAGAAAGGCAAAACATCACACATTTTATGATTATTTGAAAATTACTGCTGAGATCTATCAAATGAAACCGAGTTATTTAAAATCGGATGCTTCATTCAAAAGTTATTCAAACTTTAACACTTAAGCACCGTATATTAAACCGTTAAAACGTGTGAAATCAAAACATATCAATCAAATGTTGATTGTATTCAATGTATGAGATATGTGTGATGTATGTGTGTATGTATGTATGTATGTATGTATGTATGTATGTATGTATGTATGTATGTATGTATGTATGTATGTATGTATGTATGTATGTATGTATGTATGTATGTATGTATGTATGTATGTATGTATGTATGTATGTATGTATGTATGTATGTATGTATGTATGTATGTATGTATGTATGTATGTATGTATGTATGTATGTATGTATGTATGTATGTATGTATGTATGTATGTATGTATGTATGTATGTATGTATGTATGTATGTATGTATGTATGTATGTATGTATGTATGTATGTATGTATGTATGTATGTATGTATGTATGTATGTATGTATGTATGTATGTATGTATGTATGTATGTATGTATGTATGTGTATGTATGTGTGTATGTATGTGATGACAATTTGCAATTTTAAAATTTGCAATGAAATTCAAGAAAAGTGAGAATCATGTCAATTGTCTGAAGTTTTTGAAGCCTCTTAGTGGAATACGAACTCTAAAATTAAAGAAAAGAAAAAACTTTTACCGACTAAATTCCACTATTTAATATTTATTCGCGACAGATACGTATACGCTTTGAAATAAGACACTGATGAAGCCTGCACGTCGTAGGTGAACTACGTATCTGTTGTAAATAAATATTATATTCAATCGAAAAGTTTTTTCTTCTCTTTGATTTCAGATTTCAATTGTCATTTTCTTCACTTGCTGTTACTCACAATTGTACAAGAAAAGTAAAAAGCGAAGAAAAGCAGTTTATTTAAGCATGTAGGTATAGTGGTGTATAGAATCAAAAATACTAGTGAGTTGATTTTTCCAAATAAATTTGTACAAATTCCAAACAAATTCTGCGCATCAATAGATGCTCTTTTCAACCAATATATACTAGAGCTTAGAAATGTTATATGAAAAATAGGAAGTAAACGTTGCACGGTAGTAACTTTGTAAGATTTATTTTCGTTAGTGACATTTTAAAGGACAGATGTCTTATGTCATGTATCATGTTTTAATAAATAAATCAAAAATGACAAGCACTGGAAATCATATCGATCATATTTCCCATTCTCAAGCATGTTAATGGAGCAGCTTTTGCACTATTTTTCGACCTCATTTTGTTTTCCTAACCATCTAACATTGTAAAAACGATGCGGTCATGCTAATGACTATCTTTTCATGAAGGTGCATTCAAAAGAAGCTTAAGTTTTGATTTTCATGCAAAAATAATTATGTGAAAGAGCGCCAGCTAAGAAAAAGTTCAATTTCTCTTTTTTATATCTAATGCTCTATTTAGTTATTTTTTCTAATTCAGATATACAGTGGTATTCCGATTATATCTACACCTGGTTTAATCTACATCCGATTTTAGGTAAGTACCCCCGATTTTGTCTACCATTTAGACCCGGTTTTATCTACCTTTTTTTAAATTGGCATTTCGCATGAAAATTTGGACGATTTCATGAATTTATGCATAACAGGGAATATTTCTCTGTATTTTATAGTTTACTATATGGCATCTGTGGTATGGAATTATACACAGAATGGGTATAATCATGCTGAAGTCAAATACGCAAAGTAACTTGCATTTATTTTGTAATGCATATTTTTAACATTTCATAATGATCCTTTGTGATATTTTTCTATACCGTAACGCTAACGGGCACACCCCGTCTCCACTAGAAACTATGGTTATCACCTTTCTTTCCTTAAAAATTCTAATCCTTTGAACCATTGAACCGATTTTAATAATTTTATTACCAAATAAAAGGAATTTTATTGAGCTTTTCAGAAAAAAAAACAATAAACTGACGTTCAAAGTTTTTTATGATTGCAAAAACATTTTTTGTAGGAGTCTTGAACTCTTAAAATCACTCTACTATATAAATATATAGTATAAAGGTATAGCAATAACTCGTAAACCCGGAAATGAAAAAAAGGTTTTATTTTTTTATTATACTTTCAATGGCAAGCTAGTTGTTTACATACGATATCAAAAACAGATATCTAACATTTTTAGTTTTTGAGATACACTTTTTTACGAAATAAAGATGCGAAAATGCAATGTACTCGCATGGCGTTTTATTTTAGAGACGCATTTCTTTGTTAAAAAACCCCTTTTATTACAAGTTAAAACAAAAACCATGCGTCTCCATTGTATTCTCGATACTTTTAGAAAACTTAGAATTTCTTTGGTCTGCACACCATGGAAACATAAAAAGTGAATGTTTTTAATATTTAAAAAGTTTGGGCTTTAGTCCAATATTTTTTTCTTGAAAGCTCATTAATATACTTTCCATTTGGTATTAACATCATTGAAATCGGTTCAATGGATCAAAAGTTATGAATTTTCAAAGAAAAAAAGGTGGAAAAAATGGTAACTTTTGGGACCACACTGACTCAGAAAAGAGAACCCCAAGTACCAAATAAAAATACGGATCTAAAATTTACTGCAAAGGAATAAGTACACAAAATTTGTATAAAATCGGAGCAATTTTGAATTTCGATATGTCTTTTTTCATAATATGGCTGAGTTGACATGCATTATGGCTAATGGTTGATATGAATAAAATGAGCCCTATGCATAAAATTACGCTAAAATAATATAATAATTGAAAAAAATGATCAATATTAACATTATTTTTTGTTCATTTAAATTATTTTGGAGCAATTTATTTCTCCCCAAATTTGTCCACTTTCCAAATATATCTACCAAAAATTTTCGGATGGGTAGATAAAATCGGTAAACCACTGTATTGCAAAATTGAGGCCAAGCAAACTTATAGTAAAATTTTGAGATTAATCATTTTGTTGTCGATATCCTCTTTCTTCAAAAGCGAAGTATAATAATAATTTTTCTGAACACTTGTTTTTCAAAGATGCTAACTTTTGAACGCATGGTGTTAATATCAAAATATCAAAAAATTTGCTATGAACACATGTTTCATATTGTCAATTCAAAAAAATTCAAGTTTCGTATATGACTCTGAAGCCCGAAAGTTAAGGCCGTCCGTAGACCCGTTAGAAGGTTAATTTCTAATTTTCTATATATATTCATTCAAGTCTGCAAAAATTATCTTTTGTGTTTACATTATTTCTCGACAAATCACGTAAATATTATATAACTAAATAAGGTGTTCATCAAGTAACATAAATGACGCTTACAAGTATTTACGCACCCAAGGAAAGAAATATAATTATTCTACGCAATACGTTGTGAATTTTACTGGCAAATAAGGATTTTGAGGAATACGGAACGCATATTTAAAAATATAGTCAAGTTAATTATAGATGTTCCTGAGAAATTAAATAGTGGCAGTAGAAAGGCTAGGTCACGCCGCTAGGTGGATTAATTCGGGTTATTCACATTTCTTTATGTAACTTTCAAACTACAAGCCCAATCGTCATGAAATTTGGAAGTTAAGGGTTTGCAAGGCTCCTCTTTCATATGCAACCAATTTTGTTCAAATCGGTTAAGGGCCTATGAGATAATGAAGTACCATATTTTTCATATTTTTATACATAACTTTTGAACTAAAAGTCCGATCAGTATGAAATTCAATAGCGACCAATGGGACACCTAGACCTTTCATTTGACACTAAGAACATTAAAATCGGTTCAGCCATCTCCGAGAAAAGTGAGTGAGATTAAAAGCGTCACATACACACACACACATACACACACACACACACACACACACACACACACACACACACACACACACACACACACACACACACACACACACACACACACACACACACACACACACACACACACACACAAACACAAACACACACACACACACACACACACACACAAACACAAACACACACACACACACACACACACACACACACACACACACACACACACACACACACACACACACACACACACAGAAAATGCTCAGTTTTCGAAACTGAGTCGAATGGTATATGATATTCGGCCCGCAGGACCTTCTTTCCATTTTCGGTTTTCCAAGTGATTTCTATACCTTTATACTATATATTTATATAGTAGAAAGGCAAAACTGCTTTGGGAATTGGCAGAATTGATGACTGCTAATTTCACCTTTAGGTGTATATATTCAATTTGCGAATTCTTTCAGATTTTCGATTTTCTAAAACTCGACAAAATCAGTGCGTAGGTACAGTCAGCCGTCAGCAGTCAGCGTATGGCCCTTGCTGTGAGAGGAAACGTAGTGGGAACCCTGCCCGAGCAGGAGCGAAGAGCAAAATAATATAAAAACAAAATCAAACTGTGTTATAATGTTACATTTTGTTATTGAATAGATATGGAGATACATTGATAACAAATTTTCTTATTGAGTAAATATTTAAAATAGTGGTTATAAGATGAGTTTAATAATTGATTTTGTTATCATACCATATTATGACCCTAAAATGAAATTTGATATATTTCATAAAATTTTATTTTGTTGATTAAAGATATTTTAGATTATAAATATTCCGAGCAACTTTTAGGTCATTCGTAACTTCTGCGGGGTTGAGATTTGAAGCCCTCGGCGGGGGTTGAGATTTGAGGATTTGGGTCCTCGGCGTGTGAGGCGTAAATGCTAACCACTACGCCGGGATTGACCCCTACTATGAGTTTCCTAGTGCTGGTAATATGGTAACATCAAAATTTATTGCTGTTGGCGGTTTTATGAAATTGATCATGAAAATAACTAAAGGAATGTAATAAGACTTAAATTGCTGCTCGGATTATCAGCTGATTTGCAGCAGTTATGGCTAAAACAATCAAGCAATTTCGCTTTATGCTTTGTTCGTACTGTTAGCTTTATCCCGGAGCGAAGAAGTTCGACATCGTGAGGCATTTCGTGTCCGCCGAATTGAGCCGATCCGGCATTTACAATATTGTCCCCGTTATAGGATGATCAAGAAGCATACGCTACCGTACGAAACTGAAAATGCACAAATCTTTTATTAGGGCAGTAGTTCTTAATGAACTCGAAAGGTCGCTCACGGAGGATATACGCGCCCTTGCCTTGTCCGAAAGGTACTGTGGATATTTGGTGGAGTACAAACTGAAAGTGAAAAGTGGTGGAGACGTATGACTCACGAGCTACAGGCATTGTTTGGAGCGAATCCCATCGTACATTTTGCGAAAGTCAGTAGGTTACGGTGGGCCAGACATGTCGTAAGAATGCCGGACGATAGTGCGACGGAAACAGTTATCTTCAACAACCTCACTGGCACCAGGAATAGGGGGTTCAACGTGCAAGATGGCACGATCACGTCGAAAGTGATTTGTGACTTTTGAAACGACTGGAAAATTGGCGACGTGTGGCCAAAGTTCGAGTTAAATGGAGACGACTGCCTGAATCAGCACGAGCTAACCCGGCTTGAGGCTACTGACGTTGACTACGATATATTGTGTCATCCACGTTTATCGTACGCAACTACCGACCAATAAGTTTAATCTAACAAATTTTTCTAACGGAACAACGTAACTATATCAGTTAAAGTAAAGCCTAGGTGCTACATTCCGTCATCGAAACTT
Organism: Sabethes cyaneus; assembly: GCF_943734655.1. Classification (NCBI taxonomy): domain Eukaryota; kingdom Metazoa; phylum Arthropoda; class Insecta; order Diptera; family Culicidae; genus Sabethes; species Sabethes cyaneus. The sequence continues at coordinate 44,769,527 of NC_071353.1, read as the reverse complement.
GACCTTCTGTTTTTAAACGACAGACTTTGCAGCCAGCTGTTAGAGTACAGGACAATTGCAGGCCCAGTTGCTACGATCCTATTGACTCTAACAGCCTTTCCCAGTCAAGATTCGAACATACGACGACTGGCTTATTAGGCCAGCGTCATACCTTGAGGCCAACTGGGAGGCAACTATATCAGTAAATATCAATAATAGCGAAACCTTACTGATACTTAGTGATATTATTGCTTACTGATAACTATCAGTACCCAAGTAACAATTTGGGTTTTACTACACTCTTAAGATGGCATTCAAGACCAATATTGGTCTTGAAGACCACCATAAGAGTACAATAAAACTCACATTGTTGCTTGGGTAGTTAATGATAGTTTTCCCATCCCTAGCCTGCTCGTCATATTGCTTTGTTCGTCGTCAACAAAAGTAAGCATTTCGCCTCTTCTATGGACCTATGTTGCGGATGCTCTGCTACTGAGGAAATTTAATGTCACAATGATAAAAAGAGCACAGAGGATTAAACGCTTATCTTGTTGGGATTTTCATCATTCTAGCGTTATTCAAAGCGAACGTAGAATGAAACGTTTATAATAGCTAAAGCAGAATAATTATTTTCGATCAAGAGACTGCTGTATTAAATTTCATATGCATATGCATGTAGCTAGGTCTTTTTCCGCTTTCAATTTTAATTTAATCTGCTTACTGCTTAGTTTATTGGTGGTGATAGGTAGCGTTGGGAGGATTTCAACTGGTAGCAAAGCGGTCATATTTTATTCTTCTTAATAAGTAATAAAATTACTTCCAATTATCAAAAAAGCTAAGCCTGGGTGCTAATTCCGTTCTCGAAATTTGACCTTTTGTTTTTATACGACAGACTTCACAACCAGCTGGTAGAATACAGGACAGTGCTACGGTCCCATTGACTCTAACAGCCTCTCCCAGCCGAGATTCGAATTATCAATCATATGCAAATTGAAAAGTTCTCCTGCAAGCCAAAAAACTTGAGAAAAACACTAGGGAGAAGGCCATATAATTACATTTTTCCATCTTAATCGCTCTGATGGAAGAAGAGAGCACCAGTAGAAAATGGTTACCAAAAACAACCACCTAACTAATATAATATTTTTTATTTTGTATAATCATGCCGAATTTTTCGAGTACTAGTTTCGGACTATTCCTTTGAAAATACAATTAAATAGTTCCAAATTATCCTTATTTATAACATTTTTCATATATTGGAACATTTACATGAATACTATTATATTTATAACCAGGTGCTCCGGCTGTTCCGTTCCGTCAATTTAAGGTTAATATTTTCCGCTGACAATAATACGACGTGCTACCTCACCATAGCCTTTCCACAGATTTGGTTTCAAATAGCCTGATGGTTAGCTAGAGTCTAACATAAGGCGCTTTCCGCTTTCGGTGAAATTCCGCGCCATATCAAGCTTCCGGCTGCCTCTACTTTCAATCGTACGGCGCATCGCCGACACAGCAGAGAATGCTTTCGACTCCGCTTTCATCGTAAATCAGTTTTTGCTGCGGCGATGTAAGCTCGTTTCGAAAGACTTTGGTCGTCCGGGTGGAGAGGTGAGGGGGGGGGGATAAAGTTTTCCATCATCGTAGCTTTCCATAATACGCCACAGCCAGCGATGTTGTTGATGCGAATAGCGCGTTAGGACCATAACTGCTTCAGATTAAATCAAAAAGTTTTTCTGGATGCCATCATCATACGGCACATGCCAGACAGGATTCACAAGCAGAATGCAAACTATGAAACTATGGCGTGCAGCCGTTAATCAAAGTGATTTGTTGGTTTCAAGAATGGAAGCGTTACAAGCAACCAAGTTTTTTTTGTACATTTTTTACACTATTGTCTTTCAGCAAAATTATACATTGCCGTTGTTCTCATTTTGATAATGATTTTATTAATAAACGGAAGTCGCCTTTCATGCGGTTTTACGCAGTTTTTTTACACGTCAATGTTTTGCGAATTTCGGAAATCACGCAAAATGTATCCTTCGCGCAAAAGAGACCTGAGTGTATATATATATAAGAAGGAATGCGATTTACCAGCAAATATTTACTTAAGTAGATTTTCACCGCCCCTAATACAACCCGGAATTACACTGAAGTCGCTTTTTACGCGGTTTGTTTTTTAGGCGAATTGCGGAATTTACACGATTTTCGAAATTTACGCAGATGTGCTCAAAACGTCTATTTTTTCCAGGCGAAATCCACAAAACTTTTCTTTTACGCGAAAATTTGGTTATTTATTATGCGAATTTTGGAATTTACGCGGTTTTTTTACGCGAATTTCGGAATTTACGCGCTTTTTTACGCGGTTTTGATTTACGCGGGACGTATCCTTCACGTAAAAAGCGACTTGAGTGTATAACTAATTTTCGTATTGATATAGGGTAAGGGCACTATATTTCGACCTACGAAACCAACGCATGGCTAACAAATTGCAATACATATATCGTTCAAATAGCGCTGTACGCACATGCTGATTTTGCGCAACGAATACGATTTTGTTGGATACATATCGGTACGTAATTCTCATTTGTAACCTTGATATACATATGAAAATGCTAGCTGGGTAATTGCTACATCTATAATCGATTGGTATTCAAACGATGAAAATCCAATCAGAGCTATCAGCGTTAAAAATTCTTTTATTTTTTCGTGACGCTTACATTTCTTGATTTTTTGGAATGACCCCTTGACCAGCTAGCTTCCTGACAAACATAGTCCTATGGGAAAACCAGTGCACCCGGAGGGGACAGAGGAAAGTACCGAAGAACTACGACCCAGTATGGTGCATCAAGAGATCGCCAGAAACCAATTGATAGACTTCAGCAGGTTTTCCTGCTGTAACCAGTAACGACATTCATATTTTTTGAAACGGTGGTTCTACGATTGATTAAGGGACGGTAGAGGAAGGTAATGAAAAGTGTTTTGAAAACGGAGGGGAAAGAGTGGAAAGGTGAGGGTGGGTGGGGGTTGGGGGTCTTATTGGTAGCTACGCTTAACAAGCTGTGGTTGTGACTCCTACCTTTTGTCCAATGCTGGAAGGTGCATGGGCCTAACCAAGCTATAACCTGAGATTATAACCGGATTCGAACCCACAACACCCGCCAGGGCATTGGTGTCAATTGTAGAACCACCGTTTCAAAAAATACTAATATATGTTTGACCGCATTTCCAGGCCAAAACTAAAAGCACGAGGTTTGGTCTAACGTCTTCAGAGAGACATGTGACCCAGAAAGAGCTTGAATGGGCTGAGAACTATTTGTGGTCCTCGGTGCAGGCAGAAACGTACCCGGACGAACCGCACATTGCGCTACTCCTTGAGGAGCAACAGAATGTTAATACACGTTGAATACGTTGATGCGATGCGCTGACGTAAGGACTGTATCGAAAAGTAATTAACAACTTTTAAAATGATTTTACTCAAAAATGGGTGAAGTAATTTTTATGTGCGTGCAAGCAAAAATTTGCTTGAATATCTAAAAAAGTTGTGCAACCGATTTGTTTCGATTATTTTTTTACTTTTCGCTATGCCACGGATTGATCTTGTAATCAAAAAAAAATTCTGCACAGTTGGTGCACTGAAAACGGTGTTTTCTATCAACCAAATCGCAAAACGGTTTAAACTACACCACATAAGCGTAAAAATATCATCGATAATTAAGGAAAAGAGTTCCTTGAACGATGTGTCTCTAGCCTGGTTCCACCCTCCTAGCACGGTTGTTACAAAATAGTTGTGGTAACTGAATTATGACTAATTTCAGTCGTAATTCGGTTGCTTCAACTAAATGGACCTAAAGTGTGCTACTAGGGCAGTTAGCCCCCGGTAGGTTCTGAAGTAATAACTCATATTAAACGACACCGATTGGTAACAACATCTTATTTGGCTAAAATACTTAAAACAAGCATTGCGATAATTCAGTGAATCAAGGTCAGGAACTCCGTAAAGACATACAAGAATCATAAGGTATCTAAGAAATCCGGAGAGCAATAATCTCGAGCCTAAATAACGGCACGGTAACTATAAACGGATAATAGACAACGGCAGCAAGTGCCTCCTCTATATGAACGACGAAACTTATGTCAAACAGGATTCAAAAGCACTTCCAGGGCCGAAATTCTACACGAAATTGGCGGACGAGGTGGTGAACGATACCGACAGTACGATTGCGCTGGAAAAGTTTGGACAGAAGGTTTTAGTATGGTATGCTATTTGTACTTGTGGTCTGCGATGCGTATTTTCTTCACAAAGGGTGCAATAAATGCTCAAATTTACAAAGATGAATAATTGTAAAAAATATTGTGGCCCATCTACAAACAGTATCAGTCTCCCCCTCTCTTTTGGCCGAATTTGGCATCTGTACATTGCGCTAAGCCTGTACTACAGTACCTTTCAGACAATAATATCCAATTCGTCGAGAAAAACATCAATCCACCAAATTGTCCAGAGCTCTGACCAATTGAACGTTACCGGTCGATTGAGAAGAGGATATTCAGGAGGGAAGGAACAGTTTCCCAAAGCATGGAGGAATGCAAGGAAAATTTAACAGCAGCATCCAGGAAATGCACAAAAGCTAGTGTGCAGAATTTGCTGGGAGGAGTTTCACCATAAGTGCGCTCATTCTTTAGAATCTAATATTTTGACTAATGTAAGCCATGTTATTGTTTCAAGTCGTACTGATCTTCAATAAACCGAAAACAAAAATTGAAATAATAATCGTATTTCATGTTTATTCACGGATAGATGTTGCTAAAGACTTTTCGATACAGTCCTTATGACAACTACGGGTAGTTTTAACATGGGTAGTGCGTTGAGAAAAAACGACAATTGTAAATAGCGGTCATTGCCATCAGAAAAATATTAATCCATTACGCAGTTGAATCATGATTCTTACATTTAGTATATTCTGTTGAGTTTGACTGCCCGTGATTAGGCATGTCACAACGGCAACAGTGCGAAAAATGTTATTTAGATATGGCAACATTGGAATTCCCACGCACTTGCTTCTTGATGCGCACCTACAGGAAAGTCCCAGTATAAACAAAGGTAATTCTCCGCTAAGATTCAAAATTTAACGACGTTTGATTGCCTTGGCGCCTTCGAGTCTATAGTTTCTGTACGCGCACCGGTTGTTTTGTTTTCACATTTACTGCTGTAGCTACCGAGAGGACCGAGTGCGAAATCAAAAGTTTCTGATTTAAAGAGCGCAATAAGAAGTTTTTCTGCGCGTCAGTTTTTCTCTTTATGTTTAGTCTGTTTCTCATTGTGTGGATTTATTTCTCATTTCTGAAAGCAGTTCTGCTCATTGTGTTGAAAAAAAAGTTGCACTTTTTGCACAATGCGTGAGGAAATAACAAGCCTTAAGCTGACAACCCGTCGGTTCATTGCACGCCGAGGGGCACCGTGTGAAATCTACACCGACAATGGCACACATTTCCAGGATGCTAAATTCGGCCGAAACGTTCACCAATACGAACACTAAGCGGGTTTTCAATCCACACTTCGGAGGGAGTTGAAAGCGATTACCCAGCTAGCATTTTCATATGTATAAAAAAGGTAAAAATCAGCATTACGTACAGATATACATGCTAAATAAATCGTATTTCATGCGCAAAAATGGCATATCTGTACTATTTTGGAGGCGATATACGTGATAGGTGAACAAAAGCTTCATTCGACAAGTAGTTGGCACTGCGGTAAAAATGATGATATTTTTATTTCGAGCTGCCAAAACACATAGAAAACTAAAATCATAAGAAGCGAATTTGAATTTTTTTTTAAATACGCGCTTTGGAATCAATCAAATGTTATGGTTGGGTTAGAAAATAACATATATACTTACTATAATTTTTATTTGCCTGCATTTTAGTTAAAACCATTTATAATTTTATTACATAATAAATACTAAACAATAAGGACATTGATTCAACATGCCTTGGATGAAATATTGTTATAATTTTGCTTAAAATCATTGAAACTACCTTAAACAATATATAGAACACTTTCATGAATATATCTGGATCTAAATTTTTCGGTCCCGAACCTATAAACATAACCACACACACCTAAACTAAATCCGGATCTCAATTTACTTGTCCTAAGTACACATTTCATTTGCAACCACCAGTGCGCTAGCTGGTAAATAAGATTTCTAACCCGCTACAGAAAATTTAATGTTCGCAATATTCATTTTACTGAGATTTAAATGAAAAATGTTTTGATTTGTATATCCGTCCAGCGAAAATTTGTAACTGATCATCATTTTCCTAGTTCGGACAGCCAAATGTAGGAGTCGCATGGGCTTCATTAGTTTTGCGTTTATTCGCCTATTACGAATAATTTTGAGCGTTACGACTATATAAGTATTTATATACGATAATATCCGATTAAGCGCGAGTCGCTCCGTACTACTCTACGATTTTGTGCTGAAAATCGTATGTATGTCAGTCATTATCATTATATACGACAGAAAATCAACTTGATCCCACTTTATCCAGCTTTAGTTACGATTTCGAGTTTGTTAGGAGATATTTACGATAGTTTTCGTACATTGATATACGAGTTGGTGCTAGCTGGGTAGTTCGGAATGTCAAAACCGCGCTCAATAGCCTGTCTAGCTCACGAAATCCAGACGATGAGACGCTATCGACGATTCTGGTAGAAGCAGAGTCCATCGTGAACTCACGACGTTTGACGTTCATCTTGGTGCAGTCTAGTGATCCAGAAGCACTCAGTGCTAACCACTTCATACTTCTGAACTCTAAAGGAATGGATCAACCGCCGAAGACGGTAACAGAAGCCGATCGAGCTGCGAGAACCATATGGGAATTGGCGGGGCAATTGATCGATCAATTTTGGACGAGATGGATTCGGCAATACTTGCCTGTAATCGCGAGCCATTCCAAATGGCACGAGGAGTCAGAGCCGTTGAAAATAGGAGTCCTGGTGGTTATTGTGAACGAAGAAACTCGGAATGGTTCGATCCAATCGGATTGTGCCCGTTATTCAAAGACGCGACGGAACGGTGCGTCAAGCTTGTGTGCAAACATCAACTGGGTTACGACGTCGGCCAGTTTCGAAGCTGGCGGTGCTGGCTGTGGAAGCGACTGGTGAATCGGAACGACGCGGTAATCCCTCGGTGGACCTAGCAACACTGTCCATGTCAACGGTGAACAACGGTGAAGAATAAAGGGCTAAATTAAAAACGTCAATTAACATAATTAGGAACTCAACGTGGCGCTCTTAAAGTTATTAAATTTAAGAATAAAATTTAACAAAATTCCTAAAGAAACGGCAACATAACCTCAACGCCTTTCTCTTAAGATTTCTCGAAAGAAAACCAACAGCATTTGTGTCCTCGATGACTATCTTTATGCCATGTTCTGGTTCCAACATAGAATAACTCATGAACCTGAACGTATAGAACATTGGTGTCTTCGACAAAGTTTTCCAGTAAATTGTAGTATTCCGGAATTTGCGCTAACATACAAGCAATATTCTGGTACAGGCTGTATCTTATTCCTGTACTGTCACCTTCAAGATGGTACGGAAAATTGTGCGAAATCGTCTAACTACGTGGCGCTAGTGTGGCGCAATCCAACTAAAAACTCTTGATCTACTGAACAACTTTGTTGAAGACACCAGCGTTCTATACGATCAGGTACACGAGTTATACTATGCTAGAACCAATTATATCAATTTCCATATGCTGCGTAGGCTCCAATAACGACGTTCGACCGCTTTAATAGAATCACTCGAGAACGTCCTTGATAGAAACGTTCTTATTCGATAACACCTTATTCGGTGATATTGTAAATACCCAAGTAACAATCCAATAGCAAATTGGTCTTATGCATTTCTTATGGTAGTTTTATCAGAGCATTGCAAAATCTATCAGGTTTTATAATGTTTTTCCTCAAGTGATTGTTATCTTATTTGACTAACATTTCTGAAGTATGATTGAAGGAGACTTGAAGAAACACGTATAAAACTGAAATATCAATAAGTGTAATTCACCTTATAAGTGGTTTTAAAGGATACTTGATTTCTGCTCAAAAACGGCGCTCCTTAAAACCTAGCAATAGTTTTGACAAAAATTTATGACATTCTTCTGCAAGATTGGTTTGTCTTAACAATGCTACCATAAAACCGTCTTAAAACCGTATATTCTTGTAAGAGAAATCATACTCTGACGAAAGAACATTCGAGCGTAAACAACTGATCTGTCAAAATGGGCATCTGAACCAGGAGAAAATTGAACAAATACTTTAGCGCGAAACTTTAGCAAGATTTCATATGAAAAATCAGCGAAATCAAAAAACAATGAATATTTCCAAATGAGCTGAGGAAGGACTATGCCGGTGATGATGCATCAATGGTAGATTTGTATGTTATTAGAAAATTTGGTTCGATTGTATTTTGGCGGAGGCGATGCCGGTGCCGGTTTGTAGAGTTGTTTGTATTTTTTAAATTGAATATAGAGGTCATTAGCCGGTGTTGGGAAAATGTTCGAAGGGGTTGAAGCAGTTGAAGCATTTTTTTTTTAAAGACGGTTGTAACGACAAAGTATATAAAAAATTTTGCAGATTAAACTTTAGGCATGGAACTGCCGTGCAGCCCACTTTTAATTTTTAAAATCAATTTATATGGGTAAGCATAATGACTGCTGTACTTAAAAAATAATAAACTCAATATAAGTAGGTGAACCTCCAGCACAACAAACAACTTACATTGACACTTTGTTGACGTTTTCTTTGTTTATACTAGAATGATTATCTTGCAAAAAACTTGGTCCCCTTAAGTAATTCAAACAATTCTTGTTCAAGCACAAATTGTCTTCTTCAAAAATACAATAAGTATAGATGAACTTATCGACCTCTTGGAAAATTTTTCTTTGTCTTGTGCAAGACATGTTAGTCTAATAAGCGCTTTCAGGTTGATTTAGATAAAACCATTGAAAAAATGGCGAACAAAACTGTTTGGATTACTTTTGAAATTCTAGCCAATTGCATATGGGCGTTTATAAATGTGTTGTTATGCAATACCATAAGTGATCTTATATTTTCAAATAAATGTTCGGACACTTAAAAGACTTTTTGCCGCAATTTGTTAAAAATTTGGTAGCTATCAACTTCTTCATGAAATTATTGATTTTTTTTTATTAATTAAATTTTTTAAAAATCTAACGAAAATAACCGGCGCGTTAAAATTTTCTAACTTTCATGTCACAAAACATCGACAAACTGAGCGTGACATGAAAAATTTCTCATTGATTGACAACAAAGCAGTTGCTTTTATTTTCATTTATATCCATTTTGGAAAAGCAATATCTGTGAATGCTTTTTCTCTTATAGCTTTCAGTCAATTTAAAAAAATAAAGACTGTGAAAAGTGTATGATGTCTTGCAAGTGTTCTTTCAGACGACAACCATAAAATCATCAACACTTGTGGTGGTTTTCTTTTAGTTTCAACCGACTCTTGGAAGTTACTATGAATACATATCGATAAGAATTACAAGTTTTAAAAGGACCTTTAGAAATATTCTTGAGAACCTTCTTTAGTGTGGGCCTCCCCAGATTTATAAGGGTTTTATGGCTGTTTTATCGAAGATTTGTAGAATTGCAAGTTTTATATTCGGTTTTAAGGTGAAATTAGCAGTCATCGATTTTGCCAATTTCAAAAGCAGTTTTTTGGTTTGAGACAAAAATTCTGCTCATGAAAATATATTCGCTGTGTTCAGATTGGCAAGAAGAATGCAGTATTTATATTTTTACAAACAGAACCCCGCTTTTGGGCCCAAAAACTGCTTCCGAAATTGGGCTCTTCGACGAAAAGTAATGACTGCTAATTTCCCGTTAAGGAGCAAATGCTGTCTGTCTGTCTGTCTGTCTGTCTGTCTGTCTGTCTGTCTGTCTGTCTGTCTGTCTGTCTGTCTGTCTGTCTGTCTGTCTGTCTGTCTGTCTGTCTGTCTGTCTGTCTGTCTGTCTGTCTGTCTGTCTGTCTGTCTGTCTGTCTGTCTGTCTGTCTGTCTGTCTGTCTGTCTGTCTGTCTGTCTGTCTGTCTGTCTGTCTGTCTGTCTGTCTGTCTGTCTGTCTGTCTGTCTGTCTGTCTGTCTGTCTGTCTGTCTGTCTGTCTGTCTGTCTGTCTGTCTGTCTGTCTGTCTGTCTGTCTGTCTGTCTGTCTGTCTGTCTGTCTGTCTGTCTGTCTGTCTGTCTGTCTGTCTGTCTGTCTGTCTGTCTGTCTGTCTGTCTGTCTGTCTGTCTGTCTGTCTGTCTGTCTGTCTGTCTGTCTGTCTGTCTGTCTGTCTGTCTGTCTGTCTGTCTGTCTGTCTGTCTGTCTGTCTGTCTGTCTGTCTGTCTGTCTGTCTGTCTGTCTGTCTGTCTGTCTGTCTGTCTGTCTGTCTGTCTGTCTGTCTGTCTGTCTGTCTGTCTGTCTGTCTGTCTGTCTGTCTGTCTGTCTGTCTGTCTGTCTGTCTGTCTGTCTGTCTGTCTGTCTGTCTGTCTGTCTGTCTGTCTGTCTGTCTGTCTGTCTGTCTGTCTGTCTGTCTGTCTGTCTGTCTGTCTGTCTGTCTGTCTGTCTGTCTGTCTGTCTGTCTGTCTGTCTGTCTGTCTGTCTGTCTGTCTGTCTGTCTGTCTGTCTGTCTGTCTGTCTGTCTGTCTGTCTGTCTGTCTGTCTGTCTGTCTGTCTGTCTGTCTGTCTGTCTGTCTGTCTGTCTGTCTGTCTGTCTGTCTGTCTGTCTGTCTGTCTGTCTGTCTGTCTGTCTGTCTGTCTGTCTGTCTGTCTGTCTGTCTGTCTGTCTGTCTGTCTGTCTGTCTGTCTGTCTGTCTGTCTGTCTGTCTGTCTGTCTGTCTGTCTGTCTGTCTGTCTGTCTGTCTGTCTGTCTGTCTGTCTGTCTGTCTGTCTGTCTGTCTGTCTGTCTGTCTGTCTGTCTGTCTGTCTGTCTGTCTGTCTGTCTGTCTGTCTGTCTGTCTGTCTGTCTGTCTGTCTGTCTGTCTGTCTGTCTGTCTGTCTGTCTGTCTGTCTGTCTGTCTGTCTGTCTGTCTGTCTGTCTGTCTGTCTGTCTGTCTGTCTGTCTGTCTGTCTGTCTGTCTGTCTGTCTGTCTGTCTGTCTGTCTGTCTGTCTGTCTGTCTGTCTGTCTGTCTGTCTGTCTGTCTGTCTGTCTGTCTGTCCGTCCGTCCGTATGTTCCTTATAGAATCGAAAACTACTGAACCAATCAGCATGAAAATATGCATGTAGAGGTTTTTTGGGACCAGAAAAGGTTTTAGTGATTAGTTTAGTTAGAAACCCGTCCCACCACTAAGAGGGGGGACTCCTCTCCTCTTTAAAAGGGGGGGCTTCCATACAAATTTCCTCATAACTCGAGAACTAATCAAGCAAATGGAACCAAATTTGGCATGTGAAGGTTTTCGAGGGCAAGAATATTTTCTATAGTAAATTAGGACCCCTCCCCACTTTAAGAGGGGGGGCTCCTGTACCAAAGAAACACAATTTTCCTCATAACTCGAGAAGTAATTTAGCAATAGGAATCAAATTTGGCATGTGGGTGTTTTTGGAGACAGAAATTTTTTCTATGATGAATTGGGACCCCTCCCCGTTTTAGGAGGGGGGGATCCTATACACATGAAATACAAATTTCCTCATAACTGAAGAACTAATCAAGCAAATGGAACAAAATTTGGCATGTGAAAGTTTTCGAGGGCAAGAATATTTTCTATGGTAAATAAGGACCCCTCCCCACTTTAAGAGGGGGGCTCCTATACAAACGAAACACAAATTTCCTCATAACTCGAGAACTAATCAAGCAAATGGAACAAAATTTGGCACGTGGGTGTTTTTGAAGACAAAATTTTTTTCTATGATGAATTGGGACCCCTCCCCTTTTTAGGAAGGGGGGCTCCTATACAAATGAAATGCAAATTTCCTCATAACTCGAGAATTAATCAAGCAAATGGAACCAAATTTGGCATGTGAAAGTTTTCTGGGGCATGAATATTTTCTATGGTGAATTAGAACCCCTCTCCACTTTAAGAGGGGGGGCTCCTATACAAACGAAATACAAATTTCCTCATAACTCGAGAACTAATCAAGTAATTGGAACCAAATTTGACACGTGGGTATTTTTGGAGACAAAAATTTTTTCTATGATGAACTGGGACCCCTCCTCACTTTAGCAGGGGGGCTCCTATACAAATGAAATACAAATTTCCTCATAACTCGAGAACTAATCAAGCAAATGAAACCAAATTTGGCATGTGAAAGTTTTCTAGGACAGGAATATTTTCTATGGTGAATTAGGACCCCTCCCAACTTTAAGAGGGGGGCTCCTGTACAAACGAAATACAAATTTCCTCATAACTCGAGAACTAATCAAGCAAATAGAACCAAATTTGGCGTGTGGAGGTTTCTGGAAGCAAAAATATTTTCTATGGTGAATTAGGACCCCTCCCAACTTTAAAAGGGGGTGCTTCTACACAAATGAAACACAAATTTCCTCATAATTCGAGAACTAATCAAGCAAATGGAACCATATTTGGCATGTGGGTGTTTTTGGAGGCAACCATTTTTTCTATGATGAATTAGGGCCCCTTACCTTTTTAAGAGGGGGGGCTCTCATACAAACGAAATACAAATTTCCTCATAACTCTAGAACTAATCAAGCAAATGGAACCAAATTTATCATGTGGGTGTTTTTGTAGGCAAGAATATTTTCTATGGTATATTTTCTATGGATTTCCTCACTTTAAGAGGGTGGGGGGGGGGCTCCTATACAAATGAAAAACAAATTTCCTCATAACTCGAGAACTAATCAAGCAAATGGAACCAAATTTGACATGTAAGTGGTTTTGGACGCAAGATTTTTTTCTATGGTGAATTGAGACCCCTCTCTTCTTTAGAAAGCGAATTATGGCCCATCTCCCCTTTAAGAGGGTGGGCTTCCATACAAATGAAATGCAAATTTCCTCTTATCTCGAGAACTAATCAATCAAATGGAACCAAATTTGGCATGTGGGAGTTTTATATGGCAGAAATTTTTTCTATGGTGAATTACGACCCCTTCCCCTTTTAAGAGGGGAGCTCCCATACAAATGAAATTCAAATTTCCTTATAACTTGAGAACTAATCAAGTAAATGGAACCAAATTTGGCATGTGGGAGATTTTGGAGTCTTGAATTTATTTTACGATAGTTAGAGACCTCTCACCCCTGTGGTAGGGGGATATGGACTCTCATACAAATAAAACAGAAATTTTTGCGAAACTCAAAAACTAATCGAATTCGAGAAATTCGAGACTCTTCCATAAAACATTAGTCAATACAAGACCACAAAAACTATCTATAGTAACACTAGACCCGCCGTCGGAAGCGCCGCCCACTGGGGGGCTTGCAAAACTCGAGATTGTGACAAAGATCATCCGAGATTCATGATTTATGTACAACACAGGTTAATTTGTTGCAATGCGAAGTTTGTCGGGTCAGCTAGTTTATGATAACTTTTACTGCTTATGTAGCCCCATGGACCACAGTGCCGTAGAGGCATACAAGAGAAACAGAGCTGATTGATCAGGAGGAAATAGTGTGGTCGAGTGCCTAAGCAATCCATAATCAAAAACTGGAAACGTTACGAGGTGCTTCGGTTTGGTGTTCATCGTAACAATGACAAATACGATCGGATATCGAAGATCATCATCACATTACGATCTATCAGCCGGACCCTCAGCGGCGGTGTCGACAATTAGCTGCCGAGCTGTACGGCGAAAATAGACAAAAGAAAGTTATCAAATGCGATCATCGGTCGTGCACCACATCCGGGGCGAATTTTCACTCTGTTGAATAATTACTGCCGACACCCATAAGAGTGTGGAAATTTCGGCCAGCAAAATAAAAGTGCAACCATTAGAGTTGATAATCGAGTTTTCGCTGATTTGCCGTACTTTCGATGAACAGACGTACAACCTTTCCGGTGCTACCCACTGCGAGGCTAGCGAATCCGCTTGCGGCACTCTGTAAGCCGTGGTAGGTACGGCGGCACAGACATCTTCACTAATTCAAGCAATTAAAAACAACGACCGTGATTTTTTTGATAATCGCAATTATTTTCGTCTGTGCACGGGATGCGCTATTTACCATTTTACTTGATGTATCTAGAATAACACCAAAGTAATGATTGTTTGGAGTTTCAAGAAATAACCAGCTGAATAATAGTGTTTTAAATTTGCTCGCAGTTCCAGCGACGGCCGAAATTTATTGATCGGGACCATAATTGAGGAAGTATTCCATCAAGATACTTTATTGTGCCTTAATTTCCGATCTTTCCGACAGATTAGCTGGCCCTGCATCTTTAGCAAACTGCCGACCGACGGACCGAAGAAGGCTGGATAGGGAAAAGCGAGACAGCGAAAAGGTTCGGTGCAATTAAACTGATTATCAGCTACAGCGGATTGACAACCGCGGGTTCTGGTCCGGGCCGATCGGTTCCCCGGGGTGTGCGGTTTAGCCAGGTGACCCGCTTCAGTCACTATTTGGGTCAAATTTGGGAACTTTCAACAGGATATATAAAAAATATATGTATATTACTCTTTTTTTGGGTCGTGTGAACTGCAAAATCGAAAGCGTTCCTGCTTTGTTTGAATGGATTGCTTTGCTGTTAATTATGAGGAAGATGACCTATTTTTAGACCTAGAGCGTGCAATCTAACCATAAAAAACATTTCGCGGAAAGAAAGAAAATCTAGCACTAGGGATAATATTTTGCGGATAAAAGATAGATTAACAACATATCAATTTATTGCAGCCTTGCGGTAGAGGGAAGAGGGTTTGTTTTTTGCCGAGTAGACTCAATTCTATAGCTAATTGGTCGGACGGTCAAGCATGATTAAGTGCAGATTAATTATGTTACTGTGTCATCATCAAACTTTATTTCTTAATTAATACTCAAAATCACAAAAAAAAATCCCAAATTTGTTTTAACGGTAAAAAAGTATGAAGCATTTATATGCAAAATTATGAAAGTATGCAAAAACGGTATACCCTCAACGCCCAGCGTTGCGTTTTCGCAACGTACCGTTGTGGGACACAGGGTCAAACTT
Organism: Sabethes cyaneus; assembly: GCF_943734655.1. Classification (NCBI taxonomy): domain Eukaryota; kingdom Metazoa; phylum Arthropoda; class Insecta; order Diptera; family Culicidae; genus Sabethes; species Sabethes cyaneus. The sequence goes on along the minus strand of NC_071353.1, from coordinate 44,754,410 downwards.
AAAAAAATACATGTTAGCGGCTTTTTCTTAGTTGACCTAAAAGAGAATTCTCCTGAAAGTTTCAACTTTCTATCCCTGCTGGGAAAAGTGTGGGGCTTAATGGGTTAAACGTTCAAACGATAATATCGGTTGAAGAAAAGGGATGGTTTTGCACGTACTTGCCAACGGTATCTGCCAGGTTGCAATCTCTTTTTTGTCTTTCGTATGCTCTGCAATCGACGAGTATATGCTGCACCGTTAGTGATTGATCACGGGTTCTACAGTTACAACCGCTAAATTGATGAGTAACTTTTGTATGACCAATTCGCAGGCGACTAACCATTTTATAACCATTTTACATACCATTCTTGCAGCAATTAAACTTTCGAAGTCTCGTTTGTTGCACTCAGTTGCGCCTTTTCGCAATTTGTAGTATCATTTTCGAGATTACGTTTCCAACAAAAACCGATCGATCTTAGAAACGTATTGCTGTTCCACCACAGCACTATAACCCCTTTTTTGGACTTTGGGTTAAAAATAAAAAGCAAAATCACTCGTCTAATTAGCAAATGTATTTGTTTTATATCAACTGGTTGTGCAGGTAATTCAAAATTGAAACAAAGAACTTCGAATTATTTGAAAATAATTAATTTATGAATGCAATATGAACTTTTCGATACTTTCTATAACTGACGAAGTCCTCAGCTGAGAATTGAAGTAAAAGCTTTAAGATTGTTTGCTCATCCCTGCTGCGAGAAAGAACACGTTACGACAATATTGTATAAGTTAGAACGTTCAACTATATAGTGATACCAATTAGCGCTGAAATCATCGATCTGAAGATGAAGCAGAGATTACCACGTTGTATTCCCGCATACGACTCTGATGACCTCTCCTGCTGCGATACGGATAGGACAACCAGGGGGACGAAGGAAGCGGCGTTAATCAATGACTTGCAAGCTACCAGTTATGAAGCGTCGCGTCAGCTCGTGATGCCCGTCGAACGGTGAATCGCACAGAAGCAACGGTATCGGTAATGCTAAGCGATTAAAAATCGACTGCTGTGGGGCAAGAGTAGTCCCAAGTTCAGAGAAATGCTCCCAAACTCACTTATTTTTAACAACTTATTTTAAACAAAACTTTAATACAATTAACAGGACCTGGGTATTCCTGGTTTGTTTTAAAATAGATATAGGTAGGTCATTCTCTTCCCCCATAACACTCGGTAGCCCGTTACCGTAGTGCTCACCAATCGCTTAGTATTCGGTCAGCGTGGTAATTATCGTTTCCTTTGTTTCTCCCCCAGTCCGTCCAACTTTTCACAGTATGATTACATTGTGTTATCTTAAGCAATCACTTTGATCGTTGACCGGTATTTATCCGGTGACCAGCTTGAAAGAAAGCGAAAGTGATCCGTACACTTAAAGCGTCTTCTCTTCCTGTGCTCTAACAATGACTAGTTTTTTTTTGTTCTGGGACGTCAAAAGTTACTCTATTGAATTTCGCTCTATTTATCAAAAAGATGTGATGTAACAAAATTAAATTTTACAGCACACCATTTTATTTGAAAAATTCTACTGAACCATATAAAACTAAAATTTTACTGACCTGCACGTTAACGAACCTTCAATTGTGTAGTTTATAATCTCAATTTTAATAAAATTTGTTATCGAAAGGTGAGTTCCATTGAAATCACGCTTTACTATCCAGGTAGCGTCTTAATGAGTTTCTTCTAGAATGATGCACGTTAACAGCAAATTGCATTCGGAAATGAATAGACACGGCCATCGGCGGTAAAACAAAATCGGAAAGTTTTTCTCTTCGTTTGCCTCTTGATAGCAACACTGTAAAAGAAAAGTTGTTTGAGTCGAGTCGTAGATGGATGGCACTCAAAATAGTCAATGCAATCATTTAAGGCTGCACACAGTAGTGTCGGCAGTTACGAGTAATTGGTTAGCGCCCGATAGCGCCTCATGTGTTGTACAAATCTTTGACGGGTGAATGATCACTCCGATTATTACGCGGGTGACTGGCGGTGATGTGGAGACGAAGAGAATTGTCATGGGAGAAAAATGGGATTTCAGCAAATTAACTAGTTGTTGTAGTACGCAAGTACGGACAAGCTGTGGATCCACCAACTTTGGACGAGGTTAGGAAAGCAGCGAGAGAGCTGAAAAACGGCAAAGCAGCTGGGAGGGACGGCATCCTCGTCGAACTTTTGAAAATCGGGAGCAAACGGCTGTATTGTGCAATCCATCAGGTTATACTAAAGGTATGGACTGAGGAGGAATTACCTACGGATTGGTTGGAAGGTCTCATATGCCCAATTTACAAAAAGGGCCGTCGACTCGAATGCAGTAATTATCCAGGTATTACTCTCCTCAATTCTGCATACAAAATTCTCTCCCGCATCCTGCTTCTCAGACTGAGACCGTTGCAGGAAACCTTTGTTGGCGAATACCATTGCGGGTTTCGAGAGGGATGCTCCACGACGGACCCAATGTTCACCTTGCAACAAATCCTCGATAAATTCCGGGAATTCAACTTGCAGACTCATCATTTGTTTATAGACTACAAGGCGGCGTACGATTCAGTTAACGGAAACGAGCTGTGGCAGATTATGCTTGAACATGGTTTTCCAACAAAACTGATTAAGCTGATACGTGCTGCCCTTGATGGTTCAAAATCAAGCGTCAGGATAGCGGGTGAGACTGCAACGTGTAGAGAGACGGCCTATAATATCTAATGGAAAATATGGATATTAAATGTCGGCCAACAATTAAACGCTGAAATTACACCAAAAACCCGTCTCAAGCCACTACCATAATTAAACTCATGATTGTTACCACTTTGTTTAGCTAATTTTAAACGTTATCTTCTCGATAACGTGAAGGACGAATTGATTCAGGTTTTCTGCATACTGAACACCACACATTAGACTAAAGTCACTTACTAAGCTACTTACTTCGGTTCGAATCTTAGTAGAATCAAGCCAGTCGATGTCGAGTGACTTTAGCATGGATTTATTCTCAGGCCCCTCGATTTACGCTTCCTCCATGCTGAATTCTATATTTACCCTATGAAGCCTCTTGACAGTGCAAATGTCTCTCCTATAGTTAAGTGTACTGGTCAGAGGAACGAATGAGTCTTCGCCAGGGACGGCTATAATATGGGAAAGTACTGGCAGCGAGGAATAAGTGGGCAAAGTAGATCAAGCTTTGAAGGAAGGATAAATCCCAATACACACAAGCACGCAAAGAATTTAATAAACATATCGCTCATTCAATAGCGATTATAGCAAAAAGAAATGCAGTGCAGGTCATACAGCAAACACTCGGGCGATATCACAATAGATACTACTGACTATACTGCTCGCAGTGATGAGTCCACACATGAAAAAACCTACTTACTTACTTAATTGGTTTCCTGAGACATAGTTGACGTCCTACGACATAGCCTGATGAACAAAGTTTCGATACAGTGTCGCATCTTTCGATACAGTGTCGCATAAAATGCTGTGCAATAAATTGACGTCATCGTTTGAATTTTCAAGATACGCTGCAAATTTGGTAAACTCCTATTTAAGTGAGCGCACTCAAGCATTCTTCAATAATGGAGAATAATTTCCCAATTTATCCCAATTGTCTCTGGAGTGCCTCAAGGTTCAATTCTTGGACCAATCTTTTTCTCTCTCTACATAAACGATCTCCCAAGTGTGCTCCACTACTGCAAAATACACATTTTCGCTGACGATGTACAGCTTTATTTTGAGTGCGCCGACAAAAGTTCTCTTGATGCTTCCATCAAAATGAACAGTGATCTGCAGAGAGTTTTTGATTGGTCTAAAAGAAATATGCTGACGTTGAATCCCCAAAAAACTCAAGCTATGTTTTTAACAAATAATGCTCATCAAAATTCATTAAAACCAGCATTACAACTGAACCTTGTAAATCTAGAGTTTGTCGGTAATGCAACCAGGCTAGGAATGTTAATTCAGTCTAATCTCGAATGGGATAAATATCTCCAGCAACAATGTGGGAAAATCTATTCATGTTTGCGTAGACTTATGTAACTTCTTCGCTTTTCGGTACTGAAACAAAAATTAAACTTTTCAAAAGCTTAAATCTTCCTTACTTCATATCATGTGATTTCTTGTTCGATGAAGCATCTGCATTCTCACTAAATAGACTACGGGTAGCTTTGAATGCATGCGCACGATACGTCTTCAACTGTAACCGATATGCAAGTGTTTCACATCTTCAAAGCAGATTAATTGGTTGTCCTTTTAAAAACTTTGGTAAAATGGGCTCTTGTTTATTGATGCACAATCTAATAAAGTGTAAACAACCTGAATACTTTTATACAAAATTGCAACCGCTAAGGACTACACGCTCTAGAAAATATACATTACCACGATTTAGAACATCAAAGTATGGAAAAACGTTTTTTGTTAGAGGACTAGTTCATTGGAATTCCTTGCCAAATGATGTGACCCTAGGAGAAACGCATATAGGTTTTAAGAAGAAATGTATAGAGCTCTTAAATTGTTAGAAATTGTTTTATTGAGTACGTAGTTTAAATTCAGTGTCGCTTGTTCTATTGTTAAGATCAATGTAACGGAAAAAAGACACTTTGTCTTATGTTACGTGTTATAAATAAATAAACTAAACTAAACTAAACTAAACTAAAGTTTCTCTAATTTACTCGGCAGTGGGCTACTGCTCCCCAATTCCTTGAACACAGTGTAATTACCCTCCGTCAAATCTTGCTCTACTTGGTCTAACCATCTTGCTCGCTGTGCCCTCTGGTTGTCTTGTTCCTACCGAATATGAAGCAAACACCATCTTTTCAAGATAGTTGCTGGGCATTCTTGCAACATGCCCTGCCCAAAGTATCCTTCCAGCTTAAGCTTCCTTTGGAATACTCAGTTCGCCATACAACGCACTTCTCAGCAGTAGCTTACATTACATATCTCTCGATCAGCACGATTTTATCCCCAAAAGATCTGCGCCACGAATCTTACGCAATCTGTTTCGTTCTGTTTAAATAGCCTAGAAAAAGGCGTGCAAGTAGACGCGATATACATAGATTTAAAAGCTGCATTCGACCGTGTCGGCCACGAAACATTACTGAATCGGATGAAGAAGCTTGGAATATCTGCTGCATTCACAAGATGGATGAGGTCTTCCCTTACCGGCCGTAGTTTATACGTCAAAATCGATCAAGAAGAGTCGGAATTGTTTTGCAATCTATCGGGAGTTCCTCAAGGAGTCAATTTAGGCCCATTGCTTTTTACTTTATTCATCAACGAGATCTCTATAGTCTTACCAACTGAATGCCGCTTGTTTTATGCTGACGACGTCAAAATGTACCTGTCTATAAAAACCGTACTTAACTGCTCGAGACTACAACAGATGATCGAGTCATTTGAAGGCTGGTGCACGAAAAATTTGCTGACAATTAGTGTCCTCAATGTAATCACGTTCCACCACAATCAGAGCCCGATTATTTTCAATTACTGCATTCTGGGCCATGCATTGCTACGAGTTGACCACGTTCGGGACTTAGGCGTAAATCTCGATTATGCGCTTACCTGTCGCCTACGTCTTGAGGCAACTTGGCTTTATATTTAAAATTGCTGATCAGTTCAAGGATCCAAGGATCCGGTCTCCACTCACATTACTACGCCTTAGTACGCTCAATACTCGAGTCCTGCTCAGTTGTCTGGTGCCCGTTTCAAGCAAGAGGATTGCAAGGATTAAGTCAGTGCAAAAAAAGTTTATACGTTACGCTCTTCGCATGCTGCCATGGAGTATCCCGTCTAGTAAGCTCTTGAATGGACAAATTGATTGCCCTACTTTATTGGAACAGTTTAACCTCTACGCCCCAGAACGAGCTCTTCGAACGAGGAACTTTCTCCATCTCGAAGCAAGGAGAGTCAACTACGATCTATTTAGCCGAACAAGGTCATGTCCAGCCCAGTCCAGGAATCAGAAATCAGAATATTTTGGCTCAAACCCAGTCCAACACAGTCAACGAATTATTTGACTTCGACATCTCCATCGATACTTTTAGAAGACGACTTTCCCAAAGACAATAGTTAAGTGTTTCTTCGTGTGTCGAATAATTGTATTTAAGTTTTAGTTCTACCATTATTACATATTATTATTAGTATTCATTAAGACCGCACGGTGTCCAATAAATTTTTAAATAAATGACAAATGATAAGTGACAACCGTGTGAGTTCATGGTTCATCCTTCGCCTCCATACTCCGTTCTCCTATATGCCGTCGATGATCTTTCTTGGCACTCGTCATCCGAAAACTCGAAGCACTCACTAGTCCTCCTCGAGCATTGTCGTCGTTTCATGCCCGTAGAGTACAACCGGTCTAATAAGCGCCTTTTACATGGTACGCTTTGTACGGGGGCTTAGTCTGCTCGACCGCAATTGCTTATGAAACCCATAGTAAGAACGACTTCCGCTAATAATACGCCTTCGAATTTCATGGCTGGTGTCATTATCTGCCGTTACCAGTGAGCCAAGGTAGACAAATTCATCGAGTACCTCAAACTCATCACCGTCGATTTCGCTGGCTAGCATGTGCCTTATTTTAGACGTACTTAGTTTTAACCCGATCTTTTCCATCCCCGATTCCAATCTCCGATAACGATCTTTATATCATGTTTTGGGCAGCGATCATACTCACGCTCCAACTACGCGTAGAATTTCTCCTTGTCGTAATCATCGGTATTGCTGAGATGAGGGCTGTGCACGTTGATAATGCTTTTGTTGAAAAACCGGCCCTTGATTCTCAACCTGTATATTCGAGGATTGATTGACCACCACACAATCGTCCGTTCCGCATCTCGCCAATCACTATGAAGGCTGTACCCAGCTCGTGTGTGTTGCCGCAGCTCTGATAGATGGTATACTCATCTCTGAACGTACGTACAGAGCTTTGTTGGACTCTTCTAGCATACCTCTTACATCTGTAGCCAAACGTTACTAATATTTTTTGAAACGAGCGCCTCTATGGTTAAAAGGTACAAGTACCAGCGAACCACATGCCCTGGCGGGTGTTGCGGGTTCGAATCCGGTTGTAATCTCAGATTACAGCTTGGTTCGACTCATGCACCTTCCAGTATTGGACAAAAGGTAGGAGTCAAAATGACTATTTGTCAAGCATAGCTACCAATACCCCCCCCCCCCCCCCCCCTTCCTGTCCGCTCTTTCCCCACCTTCACCAAAAAAAATTTTCATTTTCTTTCCCTACCGTCCCTTCATCAATTGTAGAACCATCGTTTCAAAAAATATTAATATATATGTATGACCGCATTTCAAGGTCAAGACTAAAAACTTGAGATTAGCCAAACGTTACTAGCCAACATAGGCCGGAGGGTGTTCGAAAAGTATACGCATAGCAACCACCAAGCTATACAGTACACGATTGAACGACGGATGTTACGACTGCGTAGGGTCGAACTTAGTACGGCCAGGTTGCTGCTCAACGAAGAGGTTAGTCGTAGCAAGAAATCCTTTTTACCGGAGCTATACCATGATGCTGACTCAAACCCCTGTGGTGGTGCTTACCAAGAGGTGATGAAAAAAATGACGGGTGCATCTACTCTACCGGAAACCAGCCCACACTCGCTGAAAGGACATCATCATCATCGTGGAAGGGCTATTCCCGCAGCACGAACCAGTGAGGTGGCCTCCAAACCCGTACGGTCAAGAATGAGGAGCTCATTGCGGTTGCCAGTGGTCTAAAAACGAAAAAAAAACGCCCGGTGCTGACGGGATTCCAAACGAGGCACTGGAGGCGGCGATCCACGCTTATTCTGATATGTTTAGAGAGACGCTTTAGAACTGCCTAGCAGTATGCAAATTTCCGGACAAGTGGAAAATCCAGATACTGGTACTGTTACCACAGCCGGGGAAACCATTTGGTGATCCCCCATCGTACAGGCCAATTTGCCTACTTGACACGTTAGGCAAATTACTAGAACGAGTAATCCTAAACAGCCTATGCGTCATATGGTTTTGCGGATGACTATCTCATCCTAGTAGACGGAGAGTGCATAGGCAAATTATTTGACTTAATGCAGCAGGCACTACGCGTCGTGGGAAAGTGGTGCCGAGAAACTGCACTTGAGGTAAATCCAAGCAAAACATATATTGTCTTATTTTCAAGACGTAGAAATATCAATGGAGCTCGCGCTCTGCACTTTTACGATTCGGAAGTTGATATTGTGAACGAACGTGAAGTACGTGGGGTTGATTCTCAACTCCAAGCTTGACTGGTCCACAAATATTGATTTCCGAATAAAAAAGCGTGCATGGTCTTTGGACAATGTGGACGAGCAATTGGCAACTCTTGGGAGCTTAAATACAAATACATACACTGGTCGTACACGGTCGTTGTCAGACCAATACTGGCGTATGGTTGTCTTGTATGGTGGCAGAGAGGGGAAGTTGTGACTGTCCAGACAAAGAGCTAAGCCATCTTCAAAGGATGTATTTAATGGCAATGTCTGGTGCATTTACTACAACTCCTACTGCCGCCTTAGAAGCTATTTTCAATATTAAGCCACTACATTTCCACCTGAAGCAAGAGGCACTGACATGTGCTTATCAACTACACGCGATTGGCCTTTGGCAGTCTGTGGACGGTTCCACTGGTCATACTCGATTGTGGCCGCAGATTGTTGCTGAGGACAAGTTTGCCCTTGCTCCTAGCGATGTAATGCGTATGCCAATGCGTACTTTTCCGTATAGGACTTTCTCAAGTGACTTTCCTCCTAGAGAGAAATGGAAATCAGGCTACATGGAAAGCAAAATTTCCGACTATGTGGTCTGTTATACCGATAGTTTCTTGTGCGAAGATCGCGCGGGTGCTGGTGTTTACTGCCGTGAACTGGATTTGGAGGAATCCTATTCGTTGGGTAGTTACTGCACCGTTTTTGAAGCTGAAGTCTTTCCAATTATGTGCGGTGCTCAGTTTGCACTTCAGAAAGAACTGATAGACAAGACCATCTACTTCTGTTCTGATAGTCAAGCCGCTATAAAAGCACTTTGTGCGGCTCAATTAGAAGAACTGAGGTTTGCAGTATCCCCTCGAGGGTACAAAAATCTCTCGGTATGTATGTGTTCGTGTTTGTCCAAATTCTGCACCCACCCCTTCCTATTCCTTCTGTTTTCCTTCCCGTTTTCAGCAGGTAAATGATGACACGGGCAAGATGGGCAAGGCACAAATCTTCCACATGATTGTGAGAAACGTACTGCTCGAGCCGAAAATGCTGATACCTGAAACAGGATAAAGCCTGTTGTGGAAAGTGATACCAGGCTGACAAGGACGCAGTTTGGATTCTGTAGGGCGAAGTCCACTGCCATCAAGTCCGTCATTGAGAGGACCAAGAAGCCTATGAGACAGAAGAGGCGGGGCGACAGGTATTGTGCCATAGTCACGATCGATGTCAAAAACGACTTTAACAGTTCTAGTTGGGATACAATTGCCCTAGCGTTGCATAAAATGAGGGTATCGAATCACAGGTTGCAGGTTACCTAAAAGTTACTTCGAGAACCAGACGCTTGTTTACTACACAGCCGATGGTGCGAAGAGGTACAAAGTGACTGCGGGTGTTCCACTGGGTTCGTTTCTTGGTCATGCGCTCTGTAATGTCATGTACGATGAGGCGCTGAGGCTCAAACTGCCCAAGAGTGCCGAGATCACCGCCGATGATATCGTCTCAACAGTGGTTGAGGAGTTCCTCGAGAAATGGATGAGAATTGGCACATCATAAGACGGGAGCTGTAATGACCAGTAACCGGAAGATGGCCCTAGAGGCCAAGATTTTGGAAAGGGAACAAGTGATTGTCGTGAAACGGAATGTAAAACACTTGGGTCATCAATTGGTTGAACTTCACCAGACACGTCGTCTATGGTTGTGGCAAAGCGGCGACGGTGGTTACTGAACAGTCCAGAAATATGGCAAATGGCTATGACTCTAGTAGCAGCAAGAAACGTCTGATAGCCAGCGTAGCCATCTCGGTACTGAGGTATGGGGCACCGGCTTGGGCTTCAGCGTTGGGTAGTAAGCGTAATCAGGCGTGTCTGAACAAAGTGTTCAGACTGATAGCGCTGCGGATTGCGTGCGGTTAGTGCACCATATCGCTAGGTGCGATTGGTGTTATTGCGGGTATGCTCCCTACATGACTACTCAGAAGTGAGGACGTCAAGTGTCATAGCCAGAGGAACGTCAGAGGCATTCGGGATAGAGTTAGGCCGGACTCTATAAGTAGGTGGCAGAAGGAATGGGACAATGCCAAACATGGTAGATGGACCCATAAAAGCAAAGCAAAGCCTGGGTACTACATTCCGTTAACGAAACTTGACCTTCTGTTTTCATACGACAGACTTCGCAGCCAGCTGTTAGAGTGCAGGACCAGTTGCTACGATCCTATTGACTCTAACAGCCTCTCCCAGTCAAGATTCGAACATACGACGACTGCCTTATAGGGCCAGCATCATACCTCGAAGCCAACTGGAAGATCCACAGGCCGATCCAAAACATCTCGTCTTGGATCGGACGGCTTGAGGAAGTAAACTGCAGTAGTTAGGGCATGCAGTAGCCAGCGGAGTGCCTCGATGCGTGCTCCCTCCCGACGTAAAACCTAACGGTAGTTCCGGCGGGTATATAGGAAAAGGAAAGTAGGACAGATTTTAGCAGGTAGGCGTAAGTTTGCCCTTTGCGAATCCTACACAACGCCATACAAGGTTTTGTCTTTCGAAGATTTTTTCAATCCTGCATAAAAATATAAAAAAGCATACCTCCTGTAGTGTTCCGACGTCAAACTTGTGGCTCTCCAATACGTCGCAGAGCACTCCAGTGCTCTCTTGGAAGTTGAGGGATCGGCAGTTCCACGTCCAGAGTTTTCAACCCACAGTCCTTTTTCATCGCAAGGGTCTATTCCGATTGTTCCAATTCGAATTTCTTTGTTCCTTATTCATTACTCGCGGCCGCCCAGTTAGCTTCGAGGTACGATGGTGGTCTAACAAGCCAGTCGACGTATGTTCGAATCTCGGCTAGATAGAGCATCGCTGCTAGATAGAGTCAGTAGGATTGCTGCACTAGCCCCGTAACTGTCCTGTACTCTAACAGCCGGCTGCGAAGTATGTCGATAAAGAAGGGTTATACCCAAGGCTTTGCTTTTATTATTCATTACTCCATAGTTTTTCGTGGTGGCGCATTGCAATGCCTGACTTCCGGAGGAGCAGCGAAGCTCAAGAGAGTCCTCCTTCACTGTCAGCATACGATCTTAGCTTCCATCGGGGTTGATAGCCGGATCTCCACCATGGTTTCTCGTATCCAGCCTGGTATCACGAGGAGGTAGAGATAGGTAGTGGTGGTGTACTACTGAAGGGTCTTTTTTGTGTCTTTTTGACATGTGTGACATCAGATCACAAATAGAATTTGATCAGATCAAAATGTTTTCATCTATTACATAATACATTACTTGGGAAAAAAGTCCTAAATGTGGCTTTCACATAATTGTACGAAAATTTCCACCCGATAGCACTAGGGTAGGACACGAATAGCACTGAAACTGTCCTACCTTTGGTTAGCAACTAAAAACGCAAATATTCACAGGAGTAAGTCATGCTTATTCCCCTTTTTTCCCAAAACTAAACCGGCAGCTGATGCATGGAAAGAGTACGCGAAAGCAGCACTACCTGAAATGCGGTTTTCACACATAATTATTCTAGCAGACGCGTGCGGTGCAATTATACCAAGCAAAGCAAAAGCATATTTCCTCTCCCGTAGACCTATAGTTTGGTTCAAAAATATGTAAGCATTTCAGTTCAGATATAATAAATCAACCTATTTATACGTGCGTGAATGTAACTTCGAATAAACACAATCATTTTAACTTATAAAAAAAATTGATAGAAAATTATTTCACTGAGACAACCTAATGAATGAACAATTATTTCTATTTGTCGTTGAACAGGTTTAGCTGCAATTTCCACCTGGTGTGCCATTCACACTTCCCCAGAGGTTCACTTTGTAGGATTTGTGGTGGCAACTTTAAAATTTGTCTTGAAGCCTCAAGCAATGGTAACTTGCAGAAATATCCACATGGGACTACAAAGATGAAGTACGCAAATGAAAATGTAACGGCGCTTCGGAGCTGAGATTGGTTCACATAGTTAGCTAAAATTGGAAGAAAACTAGTTTAGAGTTTTGCAAACGCCTTTCATTCCCGTTGAAGTCTTCTAACCAAATGGGCTGGGTGAACGACGAAAACTGCTGCATCATAATTATGTCTTCTTAACCGAAGGTTGAGTAAGAACTAGGAATCTGCTAATTAGTCACGCAGTGGGTAGATGTAAATGTTGGTTTGGGAAACATATGGGAATCCATAACAAATATTAAAGTGCTGAGTAGTTTTGCGCAATTCTATCATACTAAGGTTGGCGAAAAAGTCATGCAATTACATACTTAAAAAGGATTTCGCAATAGAACGTCCTAGAGCCAGCTGTTGCGCACAACCCGGTGTCACCAGTACACTCTCACATATTATTTGACATTACCCGCAAGCTGATGGGCCCCTCGATGCTGGGCTGGAAACAACAATGTCGCTTTATAGAATTTCTCTATAGATTTCAGTCACAGAAAAATGGCGACGTGCCGATTATTAGGAATCGTATGGCCAAAATTACAACTGCGATGCAGTTGACCTTTTTCTTCATAATTTGAAGAAATGGATATTAATGCCTTTGCTCGAATTTAGCAGAGAATGCTTTTTTCTCTGACTGATGCTTTTCGGGACGTTCGATTGGCTTCTGCTAATTTTCTTCCTCATAGTGCTGCAATTTTACTTTAAAATTAGCGCTCATGATCATGCCAGAGGGAGGTAAAATTGTAGATCTGACCGTTGAAAGCGAAAGTTTTATTTTTTTTTACATTACACACACCGTTCATGCGGTCGGTCCGGTTTGGGGCTACCGTCGCGGCTAGATCCGCTTTCGGAATTATATGGAATGCTCGTCCGGTAAAAAAGACTCTTATGAGGCTTTTTTTCACTGCCCCTGGATGCTGTCCCTGCCGAGAAAATAACATACTACTGTAGTATGTCAAATATACTCTTTTAATTCACTAAACGCAGAGAGTAGCTGTATCTTGTTTATCTATGCGTGAACAAGCAAAAAAAATCTACGGTGTCTGCAAGAGTCAGAGGGTGCAACAAACCAATAGTGGAATAGAATAGTATTTCAAAATCTGTCGTAGGGTACGGGAGGGTATTTTCAGCCCATTAAGCGATGGAACCAATTTTTTCGGCCTATGGCCTAGTTCTAATGGAAGAACAAATGGTTTTGACGTTCTTTGAATTAAAAATAGTAGATTACTTACAGTCTTGAGAAAATAGTTATAACATATTAAAATTGTATGTCGGAAAAGTATATCTATTGGCGAAAGAAAAGGAAAATAGGCTGAACTTAGAAACCTACACTAATAAAAATAGACACGGCGTTACCAAGAGATCTTACACATGAATTTTAACGTCCAAATATTGATAATCTTGTTGCATTTGTCAATCATTCGGGTATCAAAAGTGTTTCCCTTCGATTTAACGTGAAATGAAATATTTCATATGGGAAACACGTGTAACCCTTTTAGCTGAATCTGTGGGCCGTTAATTTCGGATCTCGGACAGTGAAACGCATGCGCTTCTACAGTAAGCTAATTTAAGACTGATTTATTGTTAAGAATAATTGAGCCTCCAATGCTCATCCCAATAGATAAATGATAAGACAATACCGCTGTTGTCTGCTATAAATTATAGCGGCACAGTGGTCAAATTTCACAGCTCGGACACCCAGAATAACTAGATGCCCTCATCTTCCACCGATTAGTAATTTTACAACAATAAGAAAATTTATTCAACTTTTTTTCAACTGCGCCAATAACCTCCAGAATGTGATCTCCGTTAGCCTTCGTCGTCGTCTCCGCCAATTTCATCCAATTCAGAAATAGAACACCAACGTTTTATTCTGTCTGCTGAGTAAACCGTGCGGAAACGCCTTCCATGTCTATCGCTTCCGGGTATGTCCTCAATCCGATATCGATCGTTGTCAAGGACTTCAGCTACCATAAAAGGTCCTTTATATCGAGGCTCTAATTTCCTACTTCCGGGCATGAACTGGTCCTTCTTCACCAATATCAGGTCATTGACCTTGTACCGCTCAGCTGTTTTTCTTCGTTGATCGAAATACTTTTTCTGTGAACGCTGTCGTTGACTCGTCGAAGCTGCTGCTTGGGTTCGATAACTATCCGCGTCGCGTACCGCGCTATCAGATCCGTCATGTAGCGCGATAATTAGCTCGTTATACACATAGTCTCTGGGCTTGAATGATAAAACCAACGATGTAGGTGTAACTCCAGTTGTTGAATTCGGTGCATTATTAATCGCCCACTGGATCTGCCTGACATTATTATCCCGCTTGCGATCATCCTCGTCGATCATGGCCCGCAACGCCACCAAAATGGTTCTGTTACTTCGCTCGACTTGACCGTTACCACGTGGGGTCCCAACGGCTACTCTCACATGCTGAACTCCGTTATCGCGACAGTATTTTTCAAATGCATTTGAAGTAAATGCTGTCCCACGGTCTGTGATTAATCTTGCAGGAAATCCGAATATAGCCGCGATTTCATCTAACAGGATCAGTACCGGTCCAGTCTGCGTTGATTTAACTGCTTTTATCACCACAAACTTTGAAAACGCACAAATCAGCACGAGTAAATGTTCATTGCCCTTGCTCGAGCGAATAAATGGCCCCAAATGGTCCATGTGAATGGTAATAAACGGTATCGGTGTTTTCGGGATCGGGTGCAAAAAACCTTCCTCGCGACCTACTTTGCTCTTGATGAAAGCACACTTGGGGCATGCTTTAAGGTAGCCTCGAACATACTTCCTCATATTAGGAAACCAAAACTGTTCCTTAATCATTTTCAACACCTTCTCCTCGCCAAAATGGCCACGGTCGTCGTGGAAACTCTTTACTATTCTCCAACGAATTCTGACTGGAACAACCCATCGTTTCGCCCCTTCAATCCGACGATAAAGCCTATTGTTTTCTATGACATAACACTCATTTACCTGCCGATCTTCATCGCATAATGGGTCGCTACCCAGTTTATTTATAATGTCAATGAGCTTCGGGTCCTGTCTTTGCAGTGAGACCAAAAAGTCATTGTTACTCATTTCGATCGTTAACATATTTTCCACCACTGTTTCCTCATCCCTGGACTCTTCCACCGGATTTCTGCTCAACGCATCCGCATGTTTTATCTGACATCCGCTTCTATACTCTAAACGGAAGTCGTATTCTTGCAGCTTTAAGAAGTACCGAGCAATCCGCCCATCCATCTCGCGTTTTGCATAAGTATCCCGAACAGCCGAACAATCAGTTCGTATGACAAAGAACCGTCCGAGCAAATATAACCGGAACCGTTCTACGCTGGCCACCACCGCCAAGATTTCGAGATCGTAGCTGTGGTACTTCGATTCATTTGAACTCGTCTTTCTGCTGAAGTACCCAAGCGGTTTCCAGCCACCTTCTTGATTGATTAATAAAACTCCTGCCAAACCGCTACTCGATGCATCCGTATGAAGTTCCAGGTCAGCTTTTGGATCATATAACGCCAGTATCGGACGCGTGATAAGAATTTGCTTGAGGTTTTCAAACGCTAACTGCTGCTGATCACCCCATTTAAATTCCACATTTTTCTTTAGAAGACTGTACATCGGTGCTGCTATAATACTGAAATTTTTAACAAAACGCCGGAAAAAGCCAGCCAACCCCAGAAATTGGCGAACTTCATGTACTGTTTTTGGCTGAGCGAATTCTGCAACCGCAACCGTTTTTGCTGCTCCCGGCTGTATCCCTTCGCCGGAAATTTCGAATCCGAGGAAAGTCACCTTCCGCATAAAGAAATAGCTCTTTTTCAAATTAATTGTGAACCCTTCCTCTCGCACCACTTCTAATAGGATTATAAATTTCGACAGCACTTCTTCTTCCTCTCGTCCTGCTACAATCAGATCGTCGATATAGGCTACAATCACTATTCCGCGTTTCCGTGCTTTTTCCACCATTTTGTTTACGGCTCTCTGGAATACCGCACAACCATTTGCCAGTCCAAATGGCATTCGAAGGAATCGGTAATGTCCCTCTGTCGTCGAAAAAGCAGTGAAGTTCTGGCTATTCTTTTCCAACGGGATTTGATAGTATCCGCTGAATAAATCTACCGCGATAAACACACACGACCCTTCGAGTTTGTTTAGGCATGTTTCTATATCCGGCATGGGAAATCTGTCTTTTACGGTCTTCGAATTTAGTAGACGGTAATCAATGGCCATTCGATATTCTTTGTTTTTTTTCGGCACTAACACCACGCGACTATTGAACGGAGATTCGGTCTCTTCGATGATGCCGGCCTCCAACAGGTCATTCACTATCTCGGCTAATGCGGCTTCTTTAGCGTACTCCATCTTTTGCGGTTTAATAAACACTGGATCCTTATCGACGAGTTGGATCTTCATTTCCGATGATTTGGCTTTCCCCATCTCCCTCATATTTAACGCGAAACAATCTCGATATTCCTGAATCACTTTTACCAGCTTTCGGGTATTTTCAGCCGATCCTTCACCGTTCACTTGCTCACACCGAATCTCTTCCTTTTGATCGCTCCAATCAATTTTGTAGATGTTTGCCACCTGAACTTCATCCTCCGATGATGTATCCGATACGTTGCCTCGAACCTCTTCATCCCACTCGAATCGAACTTCACCTCTTTTCTTGATCATCATCACCTCGTCGCGCTCAATGATGTCTTTGCCCAGGATCACTGGCACATCTTGGGCCCAGTCTGGAACAACCGCCAACGAAACATCTAGCGATATGCCATCCACTATCAACCTAGCCGTGACTACTTCTTTCACTTTCACCTTATCGCTTTTTCCAAATCCTTGAAGCAAAAAGTTACACGATTTTACTTTCCCCATCTGGCTCTTAAATTTCTCCCAGACGGTCGACCGATCCGCACCCGAATCGATGTGCGCTTCATATTGCTTTCCAGCTAACTCTACAGTTTTTCGAAACAGGCTCTTTTTGTCCACCATACGCATCAAATTCGTTCCACCGGTGGAAACTCTTCCCTCTCGCTTCTGTTCACTTTTGAATCCTACATTAGCTTTGCAGTCGCGTTTCAAGTGACCTTCCAATGAACATCGAAAACATTTGACCTTTGGACACTTCCTCGCTACATGACCCGGTTCTTTGCGCTGGTAACAAATAGGTTCTTCATTGGCAATCCTGTTTGTTTTCAGACTCGTACTTTGTCTTTCACGACCGTTGGTCCCACTGCGGCTAGTAGAAGATACCGACTCAACGTTATTCACCCATTGTAGCTGCTCTAACAGTTTCTGCACCGTATCCGTCTTCCCGATCGACAAACTGGATTTTTGAAGAAATTGTTTCAGCCCGCTTATGATGTATGTCACAATAATATCTTCCGTGAAGCCTCCGTTGCGCCCCATGGCAACCATCTCATAAACATATTCTTCAATCACCTCTCCAGTTTTCCAACTACGAGCCGACATAAGGTTATGGTAATAAACGGGGTTCTTTTTAGCAGGAAACCCTTTCACAATTTCCGATTTGAACTTTTCCCACTCTGTAACGGTGTTCTGGCAGCCTTCAAACCAAAGCTTTGCGCATCCGCCCAAGTTTAACCGAGCACAATGAAGTTTTATTTTATCCGTCCACTCATAACTATTTCCCGTATCATCGATAGCTTTCACCTAAAGAAACTGACTAAAGAAAAGACACTGGAGCTCAGTCACTCGCGGCCTCCTGTCATCATTAAACCTGGTTTGCTCAACGATGATTGTTGTGCGTGACTCTGTTCAAAGTTGCTAGGAAAAGTTCGAACAATATTTTTTCGAGTTCAACATTTAGGCGATTTTATGAAATGTACGATACAAATTTGATTGCCTGGTGTTTTCGTTAGGCAGCACGGATCGATTTCGTGGTGATACAATGATATTTGTTGCCGTTTGCTTGCAATCATTAATTTCTGCCGCGTTCATCGACTGATACTCCGCAAGTTTTCGAGCAAAAGATTCAGAAGGTTTCATCGAGATTCATGCGCACTTGGTTACGACGAAACGAAAATGAGTTACCTGTCACTTCTTTAGTCAGTTTCTTTAATACAAACAGTAGCCGCGCAATCAAACCCAATAGACTAAAGAAACTGACTAAAGAAGTGACAGGTAACTCATTTTCGTTTCGTCGTAACCAAGTGCGCATGAATCTCGATGAAACCTTCTGAATCTTTTGCTCGAAAACTTGCGGAGTATCAGTCGATGAACGCGGCAGAAATTAATGATTGCAAGCAAACGGCAACAAATATCATTGTATCACCACGAAATCGATCCGTGCTGCCTAACGAAAACACCAGGCAATCAAATTTGTATCGTACATTTCATAAAATCGCCTAAATGTTGAACTCGAAAAAATATTGTTCGAACTTTTCCTAGCAACTTTGAACAGAGTCACGCACAACAATCATCGTTGAGCAAACCAGGTTTAATGATGACAGGAGGCCGCGAGTGACTGAGCTCCAGTGTCTTTTCTTTAGTCAGTTTCTTTACTTTTAGCTGAATCTGTGGGCCGTTAATTTCGGATCTCGGACAGTGAAACGCATGCGCTTCTACAGTAAGCTAATTTAAGACTGATTTATTGTTAAGAATAATTGAGCCTCCAATGCTCATCCCAATAGATAAATGATAAGACAATACCGCTGTTGTCTGCTATAAATTATAGCGGCACAGTGGTCAAATTTCACACACGTTAAACAACCATGTTTTTCAACAAACCTTCAATCAACATGGTAGTCACTGCTTTCGCACTGCAAATCCACGTGTTTTACCATTAGATCGTATCCTGTTGCAATCCACATGAAATTAAGGTGTAAGTTTTTATAAATATTTCACTGGTTTTACACGTTTAATTAAAGGGTAACTCTGATGAAATGTCATTCTATTTGAAATTCACGTGGCTTTCATGATGAGTTTATGTGAATATCAGGTCATCTGAAAGTGTTTTACCCATGGTTTCAACATTGAATATGATTCATGTGTTATTCCTATGAAACTGTAGTGATTAGCACCAGGAGAATATCTATGTGATCTGCACATTAAACGCACGTGTATAGTTTTTTCGGGGTATAGAAAATACCCTCCCGTACCCTATATAAAACGCACAGCTTAAAAAATTTATCTTTATTAGCATTTTACCTTAAATTTCGCTGTAACACACCTTATTTCAATAACCGTCATAAGAAAAGACGTATTTGTTGCTAAACACAGTGTGCAAATGAGTCATAAAGACAAGAGTGTGATAAGGAAATAAAACAAATTGCGCTCGTTAAATTTTATACGTATCAACTTCGAGTCATTGCGAATAATAACGGTCACAAAATTTAGCGAGTCATGAAATAAAGTCACCTTTATGTGGTTTTTTTTCGATTGCTCGAAAATGACACAAATTATAGGTTTAATTTCTATCTGCTTTTGATATACGGATGATATACATGCGATTGCCATATTTGAACGAAAGATGTTTGGCGTAGTACAAACTAAAAACACTGGAATTTGAACCACTGCTGAAAGAAGCTGGAAGCTGGAGAGATTCCCATCGTACACGCGTCGTGTCGGCTGGTCATGTTGCAGGGATGCACGATCAGTACTAGGAATAAAAGAAACCGACGTGCTGCTCCGACCACGTTTAAGCTGACTTGCAAGTGTCGAGACGCTCAATGGACCGGTGACGAACAACATAGGACGAGCCCAACAGATATATGTTCTTGATGCAGCACGAGACACTCCTTACGGCGCGGTATCCTCTTTTTCTTATCTCCTTTGGAAAAGTTTTTGTGGAACTTGCACATTACTTGGCGGGTGTGATTAGTTGGACCAATATGGTCACACTAGATTAAGTGAATATGTATTAGTTTCAGCTTCGTGTAAAGCGTGTGGGAAGCGAGGTGGGATGCTAGTCACGAGGCACTCAAAAAAGCAAAGCCATGGGCTTGAACGTCTTTTCTAGCACTTGACCCTTCTTTATCGACAGACTGCACAGCCGGCTATTAAAGTACAGGACAGTTACAGGGCTAGCGCAACAATTCTACTGACTCTATCTACTTGCGTCGCCTAGCCGAGATTCAAACATACGACGACTGGCTTGCTAGGCCATTATTGATAAAGGTAACTCTCCGCTTCAATTCAAAATTTAGTGGTTTTTGAGTGCCTTGTCGCCTCTGTAATCTATAGTCTCTGTAGTGTAGAAGCAGCTGGTTGTTGGTTGTGTGCTAAGTAGTCGTTAATATATCGAAGTGGAGCTATCGACTGCTGATGATTCCCAAACTTTATGTTTTCGGCAGGACAGTCAATCGGCAAAGCAAAACGACACTTTATTTATTTTATGCCCGACGTTTCGATGTATTTAACATCTTTTTCAAGGAGTACCACGTATCGTCTTTTGTCTGGTGGCTTTGCTTGGTGGTGTCGTTTTGTTTTGTCGATTGACTGTCTTGCCGAAAATATAAAGTTTGGGTCGCTAATATACTTATTAGCTGAGGAAGTGCGCGATAGTTTCTAGTTAAATGCTTTAAGTGGTGTGGAGTGCTGCCACGCTAAAAGAAGTACCAGGATACCTGGGAGCCCGGTTTACCGAGGCAGAGGAAACAGACGAGCGGAAGTGTGCTATTGGAATGTTAAGCGTTTTTCAGGCGCGAAGCGGAAAAAATTAAGTTTTTAAGCGGAAAAATCAGAAAGGTTGTGCACAAGACACGACCGCATAGGTGACGTAGGACTACGTATGTCTCTTTGTAGCGATAGTAACATGTATCCATGGTATGTAATAATAGGATTTTTCATGTATAATTGCTACATGCGTTGTACGTAATGTTAATCAAAGTAGTAACATTGTATACGTTCAATCCTCAACAGATTTCGGAGTTACTACTATGAATTGATTGAATCTATTTTATTTTATATTTCTACGTTAAACAGTTCTTTTCCTCTGGTAATCGGCAGACGGTACGCGCGAGTTTTCAAAAAGCTGATAATTTTACGCAAAACTTTTCTGCGGCTTACCAAAGAAAAAAAAGGCTTACACTGATAATAAAGCATTCATAAGCTGCAGACGTTTCGGAAGTGGCAGAAAAGGCCGTCCGTGACTAGAAAACTTATTCCAGTCATTTTTTGGTCTGCGAAAAATTCAACTTTTGCCTCGTTGCATGTGCTATTATGGTATTAATTGGGCAAGCAAATATAAATATAATTAACTCTTCAATCGTTACGTGGCCCTTAAAAGGACCGATTGTTTGATTATCATAACTCCTGCTTGCAATAAACTTACTCTAACGCACTCAGCGTAATTTTATTTTCGGTAAGTTGGAATATCGAGAACCGTAAACTGGGCATGGCTTGTTGCAACGAGCCAACCGGAAAAGCTTATACGATCTAAAATATCGACGAAGTCGCACGATGAAATACCAGTCTGGGGGGTCAGCTGCACGTGATGTGGGATAATTCTGGTCTTTTGTCTTTTGTCGCGAGTAGCATTTCCTGCCAATTCAAGCAGCCAGATAAACAGGAAGTCCAGCTCCAATAGGACTGGCTACTCAGCAGCCAGTGAATACGACCGATCGGGAGCTGCAAACCTGTACGACTCGAGCATGACTTTGCATTGCCCTTAGGTTTTCTTCCTTTGCCGCGTCCAGTAATGCCGATGAGATGTTGAGATTAACTCAGCTAGCGTTTGCTGTTCGCCGGCTTACCTCTTGTTATATATATCAGAATAACTGTGCCAAGCAGCAAACCGTTTTATTCGAATTCAAAGTATATCTTCGGCCAGCCCCCTTTCCAGCCGCTTGTTACTTTAGTATGTAACAAAGGGTAGTCGAAATTCGGGTTCATTTTCATCAGTTTGTTTGCCGTTTCAAACGTTTCGTCTGACATCCATCTGGCAAAGCGGAATGGAAGTCCCGCTGGTCTGCAGTTTGCTGAGAAAGTAAAATTACGGGCGCCCATGAACCAGCAGCAGTAATATCGCAGCAGAAATTTTGGATTTATCCGCACGAAGGCAGGCAGATTGTGTGGTGACGAGAAGAACAGTCTGCAGCTGGCTATCCGTATCGGCGGAGAAATGAACAAACTTTTCTTCGGAGTTACTAGAGGTGTTTTGCTAAACATTCGAGCTGTTGTATTGCCCAAGAAAAGTGAGAAGAATGCCGACATTTCTAACAGTTGTATCAATTACCAGACACCGTCCTTTTAAGGATGAAAACATGTTTTTATGAAGATAGAATAGATTATTGTTCTCCACTGATCACAATAAAGTTTATTGGGCCTGCAGTGATTATTAAAGCAAAACATTGGTTCTAGTTTTAATGCGTTTTTTTGCGCATTTGTTGCGGTGAATCAGTATTAGTTTGGTGCTAACTTGGTTTTCATTGCTATCACTTATTCACGGCAGATTTTTCAACGTGACGATTATTGAAATTAAACTAACTGCGGCACCGCTCGTATTGCCGTTGGTGGTACAGCATAATAAGGAAATAACAAGGCAAATAACAATCAAGGAGAAATGGTAGAAATTCATTTAGTTCTCTTGCAACTTTGTTATACATAGTAGAATTAAATGGAATTTTCCATCGACTTTTTCGTTGATTCCTGAATTTTACCAAGACTTGTTCGATAGTAATTGGAAATTATTCCAACCAATCACAAAGCGACAATTTCTAGTACGGCCGAGCTAGAGTTATTTACAATTTTTCAATGACGCGCATTGAAAATCAATAGTTTTCTATATTTTCCAAATCGATTTTCCGATCAATTGGTGTAAATATCTTGGAAATCTATTGAAAATTGACTGAATTATAAGCCGAAGCGTGCAAACGCGTTTCCACTTTGATGACGTCATTTCCAACAACCAATCACGAAGCGAGAATTCTGGTAAAACATAAGTTCATTATGTTCAATTTTTCAATAGTTCAACATCAAGAATCCATACTTTTCTTCACCTGGATCAAATCTTAGAAGATTTTCCGATCGATTGGTGTAAAAATATTGAAAATCGATCAGGAAACCACTAAGCTATTAGCGTTCAAAACCTGACTACTTTTCGAGAAAGATTTTTTGGAATGACACCCTATCCCAAACCTTGCCGTAAGACGTAGTCCTACGTCGAGAACACATCTGGATTCGTCACAGCAAGAGTGATCATTCGCAAATCTTTGCTATATCCAGATCAGGAATGGAAAATCATTGATTTTGTTCAGATCTGTGAGTTATCGCCACACGCACAGATCATGATCCGTACAGTACATGACAAACAGTGAATCGTTAGCATTGATCACAAGATTTTGTTCTCTAAACAGTCTCAGCAGTCGATCACAGTGTTACATCTTACCTTACTTACTTACTTATTCAGCCGAGAGCCGGGGTGACTCTTACCGTATCAAGAATTCCTCTCCATTATACTCGGTCCTGGGCTACTCATCGCCAATTCGTTGCGCGTCTCGACACACGCAAGTCGGCTTCAACCTGGTCGAGCCATCTAGCACGTTGGGCCCCTCTATGCCTGGTGCCGGTGGGGTTCTTGAAGAGAACGGATTTCACTACACAGTCGTCCGGCAGCCTTGCGACGTGGCCGACCCACCGTAGTCTCCCAACTTTCGCCAGGTGTACGATGGGCATCTCTCCAAGCAGTGCCTGTAGCTCGTGATTCATACGTCTCCGCCACTCTCCGCTTTCCGTCTGTACTCCGTCAAAAAAGTCCGCAACACCTTTCGTTCAAAAACGGCAAGTGCACGTATGTCTTCCGTAAGTAAAGTTGCTGTCTCAAGTCCGTAGAGGACTACCGGTCTGATTAGCGTTTTGTACATCGTCAGCTTTGTGCGGCGGCGTATGCTCCTTGATCGAAACGTCTTGCGAAGGGAAAACTAGGCTCGATTTCCAGCTTGAATGCGTCGTTGGATCTCCTTACTCGTATTATGGTCGGCGGTGACCAGAGATCCCAAATATACGAACTCATCAACCACTTCTAGTTCATCGCCGTCAATAGTCACTGTCCGTGGGAGGCAAACGTTACTTTCTCTGGAGACTCTTCCTACCATATATTTGGTTTTCAACGCATTAATTTGTAACCCTATCCTCCTAGCCTCCGTTTTTAGTCTGGCGTAGATTACCTCCGCCGTCCCACGGTTTCTAGTAATGATGTCGAGGTCGTCTGCAAAGGCTAGGAGTTGGCTACTCTTACTGAAGATCGTTCCCCTCGTTTCGATGCCTGCTCGCCGGATCACACCTTCTATAGCGATATTGAATAACATACAGGACAGTCCATCCCCTTGCCGTAACCCTCTGCGCGATTCGAAAGGAGTTGAGAGTGTCCCCGAAACGCACAAGTAGCACATCACTCGTTCCAGAGTAGCTTTGATCAGCCGCGTCAGTTTGTCCGGAAAACCGTACTCGTGCATTATCTGCCATAGCTGTTCGCGTTCAGCGGTATCGTATGCTGCTCTGAAATCCACGAAAATATGATGCGTAGGCACGTTGTACTCTCGACATTTCTGAAGGATTTGTCGGACAGTAAAAATTTAATCCGTAATAGCACGGGCCCCCTTAAAACCCGCCTGATACTGCCCTACGAGTTCTCTTGCTATTGGGGATAGACGACGCAATAAAATCTGGGAGAGCACCTTGTAGGCGGCGTTGACCAGCGTAATGCCGCGTCCTGCGGTGGTTACAGCAGTCTAGCCGGTCGCCCTTATTGTAGATGGGACAGACTACGCCTTCCATCCACTCCTCCGGTAGTTTCTCTTCTTCCAAATCCTTGAAATCAGCCAGTGAAGTGCCGTTATTAGCGGTTCTTGGCCATTTTTGAAGAGTTCTGCCGGGAGTCGGTCCTTCCCGCCGGCTCTATTATTCTTCAGCAGACCGATTTCTCGTCGGATCTCTTTGAGATCGGGAGCCGGTACGCTGTTGTCGTTTGTAGGTACTCCGAGCTTAACTTCCATTGCGTCTCCTGCTGCTAAATCGCCGTTAAGGTGTTCATCGAAGAACTGCTTCCACCTGTCGACCACCTCGCGATCGTTTGTAATTAGATCCCCTCCCTCGTCTCTACGCATGTCAGGATTTGGTGTGCGGGCCTTGCGAGTTTGGTTCACCTTCTCGTAAAACTTGCGGGTATCATTAGCCCGGAATAGTTGTTCAAGCTCCTCACGATCTCTGTCCTCCTTCTGGCGCTTTTTCCTTCTCAGGATCGTGGTCAACTCATTCCTCGCTCGTCGATACTTCGCCAAATTCTCTCTCGTGGATATGCTCAGATAGTTTTCCCAAGCTCTTTTTTTCCTCTCTATCGCTTCTTGGCATTCCCCGTTAAACCAATCATTTCGTGCACTCGAGGTTTCCACACCTAGCATCGGGGTTGCGGCCTCGTTGACGGCCGACTATATCCTACTCTATCCGTTCTCGAGGGTCGAAGCATCTAGCTCCACAGAAGAAGGCAGACCTTCATCGAGTACGCGCGCGTAGTTTTCGGCAGTTCGCGGGTTGTCTAGTTGCCGGATGTTTAGCCGAGGAGGGCGACTTTGTCGCGAGGTATAAACCGTCGATAGTTTTGAGCGCACATGTACTGCTACTAGGTAGTGGTCCAAGTCAATATCCGCACTCCGTAGGGAGCGTACGTTGGTGATGTTCGAGATAAACCGGCCCTCGATGAGATTATGGTCGATTTGGTTCGAGGTTCGTTCGTCAGGTGATCTCCAGGTGGCCTTGTGGATATCTTTGTGAGGAAAGAAGGTGCTTTTGATCACCAAGCCTCGGGAAGCCTCAAAATTGATGCATCGCTGGCCGTTATCGTTCGTGTCGGTGTGCAGGCTATGGGGCCCGATCACCGGTCTATACATTGCTTCCCTGCCGATTTGGGCGTTCATATCCCCGATGACGATCTTGATGTCCCGTTGTGAGCAGCTGTCGTACGTTTCCTCCAGGTGCGCATAGAACCCTTACTTCTCGTTGTCGGGTCTACCTTCGTGTGGGCAATGCACGTTTATGATGGTGTAGTTGAAGAAACGGCCTTTTATCCTCAACACGCACATCCTCTTGTTGATCGCCTTCCAGTCTATTACGCGATCCTGCATTTTGCCCAACACTAGGAAGCCCGTTCATACATCTTACCTAGCTGCGAGAAAAAAGATAATTCATGTTGTTTGTATCTGTATCTGCTATATATGTCATCTCCCTCGTGACATTTTTTCTTGATGCGTGTGCGTGCGTGTAACATTTCGAATGACTGGTCGCAATAAAAAATGTTAAATGTCTTTATATTCATTAAATTCATCCTGTATCCAGATAAGAAAAGGACACTTTATGGTAGAACAAGGCATGACAATTAGGAAATAGCAAAAGTTCAACAACTGGGAGTAAGCAATTATTTGTTGTATTGGTCAAGTCATACCAAACTGGTCGCTTAATGTCCGTCAAAGTAGGTAGTATTGTCTCATCGCCATTTTACGTCACGCCTGGTCTGCCACAAGACAGTCATTTAGGCCCGTATATATTTCTCTTTTTCCCAAGCGATATAAATTTCGCTCTAAAATCTATGATATCATCTTATGGTGATGATTTCAAACTTTTTGTGATTATCAGGAATAACCCAGATACTGCGTTGTACAAACGCAGCTGGATAATGTTGTCGCTAGTGAACAAAGATCTAAAAAATTTCTACTGGTAATGCAAGGTTTTCCGCTGCAGAATGATGACAATGTGTTGCGTGAGTTACTTTCATTTAAAAAATAACGGGAATTGAAACGATTTCTAGACATTTTTTCTTCGTCGCACAAAAAAAGGTAGGTAATTTGGTTGCTAAGAATTCTTTGATAAAAAAAACAAGCATGTAAATAGATCTCAACTAATTTTTATTGATTGCGCAGATACCACCTTTTTAGAGTCCCACGCGAAAATTTTTAGCGTGATTATTTTCTGCGTGTTCCACACACGTTTGCAATTTAGTAATTTGAACCATAAGTTTTTCGTCATTGCCTTCACACTGTTGTTGCTCGACAAGCATATTCTCAATGTGCATATTTGGTGAGTACAGGATAGTTATCGTTAAAATATGCACAAGTAGTGATGTCAACTGCAAGGCACAGTACTAATTTTACGTTGTATATCATAAAAAAAACAATAATATAATAATTTTCATTTGAGTTCGGAACGGGAATAGATGATTACGACGAAGCAACACCAGACCTTATGTTATTATTTTCTTGGCGAGACAAAATCAAGGAATTTTTTTACCGATTTTCGGTCATTACATTCATTCAACTTGCACTACTGTTTCATTGCTACAAGCGATAACACTCCGTACACTCATTCTTCGATTTCTTTAGGCTATGGAGCAGGCAAATGGATTTAATACAAAAAATCGAAATACAAATACAATTTTTTTCACGATGTTTATAAATAATGAGTTGAGGGGATGACAAAAATTTTAAAAGTGATTCCCATCACAACGACGATTTGCTCAATGTCAATCTGCAGATTGACAATTTCACTAGTCATATTTTTGGCTCCGTAATAAAATCGCCATATTTCATTGATATTGCCACTATCACTGGATAATGAAACGTCAACCTACTTGAATGCGGAAAGTTTCTTCCAACAAATTAAAACTTTATTTTTCACTTACTTAACTCTTCCTTAATATTTTTATTTTATATTATTTCATTTTGTTAGTAATATTTATGCTTATAAAAATTATAAATGGATTAATTGCGACAATGGCACTTTTGTTTCTGTGACATTTTTCACTAAACTTAACTTTTTCGTCAAGACCAACTTTTCAAAAGGGCGTATTAGAATTGAAAATATTTTTTCTTCAGAAAATCGTATCTTGAAAACTACTTCTTCAATTAAAATGACGTCAAACTAACAGTCGCAGGAAATTTTCAGGAAAAAATTACACTGAAAGAAAAAACTTTGCAAAACCATGATGCCAATTATCTCAAAACCATCCCCTCCAAATTGCCTATTTTTTTTCAAACGAATCAAATCGTTTTGCTGGTTGAGTTGGAAATGATCAATACTCTAGTTTATCATCAACAATCGGGTATCAGCATGGCTGCCTTGAGCAACAGTTTCATCTCAATAATCGGAAGACCCATGCCTTGCACATTTCTCCCGTATCCTCAATTAAGTCATTAAGAAAGAGAGGAAACTAAGAGAAGAGCAAAAATGTCGTTTTACTTACTATGTATTTCAAAAATAATATAGCAAATATAGCAATTCACTCGTTTTCAGGCGGTTTCGTCCTCCGGAAAATGGAGGCAAAACTATTTTTTTTGCCCGCTTGAAAGTCTTGTAACATGGTAAGCAATTATATACAGCGACCGTACTATAGACTGGTTGGGTTATTGACTTTTTGCTCTCATTTTTATCTCCATTACCTCAGCCACCGCCCTGTAAAGTCAGCGTTGAGCTATATCCTAGTCTTGTCGTTGCTCGGCACGTAATACAAGCTTTTTCCCATTTGCTAATTTGCAGCCATCTTTCGTCGGAGGCACTGCCCAGCACGTCGAGTCCTATTGATTGTACGATCCACAACGGGATGCTTTCGTTTACCTTCGTTGATCGGTTAGAAAGATGAAACTACGTCGGTACGACTGAACAACGGTGGCAAAACGGGTCTTCGCCAACTTCCGGTCAGTGCTACCCGTCGCGCTACAAGCCGGCCGAGTCAAAGTTAGCCCAGGTGGCACACAAGCCTAGCGGCGAAACTGTTAAAATGTGCAACAAATGTTTGCCAATTTGCCGTGCAGCTCGCGAAACAATCTGAAAATAAATTACGGAAAAGCGGTAAATGAAATATTTGTAATTAAGATTAAACGTTCTGATAAATTTGGTTGGTCATTACAATCACAGTAAATGAAACTTTTGATAGATTGATAAGCAACGCAATGGCACAACGAGCGGGTCTAATGGAGTTATTATTGGCAAGATGCTATTAGACACATTCACTAACGTTTTTAGTCTTCCGTGGTCACGGTGGCTGCAGCGAATTTTTCTCTATCCCCTCATTATTTATCATTAGGGTCAGGTTTCGTAACCGAAAGTCCAAACTAAGTGGCGAGTAAATTATACACTTAAGTACCAAAAAAAACCTATTATGAGTGTTTGCAAGACCGCCCCAACCGCACGAATCATGAACTTTGGGTACTCACGTAAGCATAGCAGAACTTTCACTGATCAACTGACCGGACTGCGGCTCGTTACGGCAGGCAAAGCATGAAAAGCTGCGCAACTGCTGAGCCGTATCTATTTTAGTAGTGCATCCGGAAGACCGGCGACCATTCACGTTCAAACGAAATTCGTAATGGAGTTGAATTGGATTTCATACGCCCCAGATCACGCCATCTCAGATATGTGGGGTAGTAGTTGATCGTTGCCACAGATAAATCGTGTTTGCTAGCCGCGCATTTGTCGCTATTCCATTTATTGACAGATTGTCATTTTAGTGCAAATCTGGAGTTTAGCTGCTAATGTCATACAAAATGGTTTAAAATTTCTTGCCATTTCTTGTTATGATGTTATGCTCAACTTAACCTTCCAGTGGTATTATCGGAACTTCCTAATAAAATCACAATATTTTATTTTAAAAAAAGTAACTCCCTTTTCCACTAAGACAAAAGTAAACTCTAATGAAGTCCAACTACCGGCCATTAACTATCCTTCGTTCGTCATCGTTCGGAACCCAGCGAAGTGATGATTGCACACGCAGTTACCCCGACCTACGGCATACATACTAGGGAATAGTTCAGCGACCCGTGATATTTTGACCATTTTTACTCTATGCTCACCAAAAAAAATAAGAAAACTTCGCATATGATGAAGTGAAAACGTGGTAATTATTTTGATCAGAAAGTAGCGAGAAATTCAACCTAATGAATTCAGTTGCACATGAAAAAAGTATAGTTTTCCTACAGCGTGCTCATATGCGGAGCCAAACGCTGGAATGATCTCCCAATGGACGCAAAGCTGACCCCAACTTTTAAAACCACATTTTAAAACTTCACAAAAAGATTAGCTTAATTGTTTAATATTATTGCTTACTTATTAATAATAGTTCTTATCTAATTAGTATGTGCGATTTAGTTACCATGCACCTACTTTCTCAAAGCCGCTGGAAAGGACCGCCTACCGGCCGAATCGCGCTGACTACAGCTCTAAATTTAATTACAGGTCCGCCTCGATTATCCGATTTTTTATAATGCTAAACACGTTTTGAGCGTAAATACATTACAAAAAGCCTGTTTAAAAAAAATTTTTTTTTCACCCGGATAATCGAGTCCGACCTGTATTTCCCAGATTTGGGAGGAGGAATGCAACCGAAGGAATGGATAGAAGGAGTAGTTTGTTTCTTCTACAAATAGGGTGATTGGCTCGACTGCTGCACCTATCCCGGAATCGCGCTGGTAAACACCGCCTACATAGTACTCTCCTAGATCCAAGGCAGCAAACGATCCAGTCGATCGAGATTAGCTACCCGAGCAAAGTATGACAACAAAATTATATCAAAGTTATTACATATACTGCTGCTAATATCAACTAGAAATCATGTTTTGTTACCTAAACCAAATGGCACTTATGATGTATCAGACTTTGCCTTCATTTTGTTTTCATTTTTATTGAAAGAAATTGTGTTGACACATTCTATTTATGATGTAAACAAACCTACAATATTTGAATTAGTCTATTTTCACATAAATTTTTTTCTAGTTAAATGACCAATTCATATTATATGATGATACCAATATGATGAGGATATGATAGCAAAATGACAACTAATTCAGCTTTTCCATTACTATTATGTAACAGCAAGATTAGTAGTCCGTTTGATATTTTCGATAGCAAAAGTAGTATTCAATTTAATTTCACGGCGTGGAAATTTTGCTATCAATTTTGATATTTTAACCGCTAAGTCGACCAAAATGAAATTACACTGAGTTTTCAAAATCCGTCATATCAAGGTATCAAATTTTGTTTTCAATTTGCTCTAAAACTTTGCTCGGGTAACTTACTTAATTACTTTATTGGCGACAGTCCGTCATCGAAACCGTCATCGCTGAACGAATCATGGTCTTTCAGTACTGTCGGTTTTGGGCTGCCGTTCTCCAATCCTCTCGAACACTAGTTGACCGTGTGTCGTACTCGACAGCGCAAATCCTGCAGGCGCGGGTCCTGCCCCGAAGCCTACAGACTATTCCTGGTTCTTTGCTGTAAATAGTTTTGGCTACTCTTTCGTCGGGCATTCTGGCCACGTGCCCATCTCACCGCAGCCACCATGTGGCACTACCTTCGCTATATTAGCACATTTGAATGTTTGATACAGCTCGTAATTCATGCGTCTGTGCCGTTGTCTGTATTGCCACCAAGTATTGATCACAGAATTTTGCGCTCAAAACCCCCAAGCGCTTGTCGGTCAGCTTCCTTTAGCGTCCATGATCCACATACAGGGCCACCGGAAGAATTAGGATTAGTAGAGCGCCATTTTGTGCGAATTAGCAAGCTATAAGACTACAGCTGGCTACGTAATTCGCTTAAAGCCGAATTTGTGGCTGCAATTCTTCGGTTCACTTCGCAGCTTACATCGTTGCTACAAGTCACGAGCAAACCAAGGTATATGAATTCATTTACTACTTCATATCGTTCCCATCCAGCTCCATCTCGGCACCAACACCGTTTGGACACTTACGTTCCCTACCAGAGAACGCAAAACCAAGTTGCATATGAGATTTCGTGATAATAGTCCCATTCCTTTCAACGTTTGCTTTTCATATTGCATCTTCCAAGGCAATGTTGAATAGCAGGTCAGAGAGTGCATCCCCTTTCTTCAGTTCATATAACGTCACGAAAGAGGTCGAGGTCTCACCCGTTATTCTGACGCATGATTTTGACCCACGCACTTACTTACTTACTTGCCGTCCTAAGCCAAAGCCTGTTGAACAAGGTTTCTCCAGATAACTCAGTTGTGGACCACCGCTCTCGAATTGTACGGACACCGAGTACTCTTCGCCAGACCTCGCCCCTCCTGGTCCAACCATCTAGCTCGCTGCGCTACTGGTCGTTCTGTTCGCACCGGATTTGAGGCGAACAGTATCTTTGAAGTGTGGTTGTCCGGGATTTTTGCAACATGCATTGCCCATCGTAACCGTCCAGCTTTAACCACCTTTTGGATACTTAGTTCACCATAGAGCTGTGCGATCCCATGGTTCATTCTTTGCCTCCATACTCCGTTTTCCTGTACGCCGCCGAAGATCGTTCTTAGCACTCGTCTTTCGAAAACTCCGAGCACAAGCAGGTCCTCCTCGAGCTATCAATTACCACTGTTTCACGCTTGTAGAATACCGGTATAATAAGCATCTTGTACAGGGTACAGTTTGTACGGGGGCTTAGTGTGCTCGTCCCCAATTGCTTATGAAGCCCATAGTAAGCACGACTCCTGCTGATAATGCTCCTCCGAATCTCACGGCTTGTATCATTGTCCGCCGTTACCAGTGAGCCAAGGTACACAAATTCGTCGACTATCTCAAACTTATCGCCGTTGATCATTATACTACTGCCCAAGCGGCGTTGGTCGGATTCGGCTCTGCTGGCCAGCATGTACTTTGTTTTAGACGTATTTACCTTTAATCTTATCTTTTCTGCTTCGCCCTTTAGTCTGGTGTACTGTCCAGCCACTGCCACAGATGTTCTGCAGATAATATTCATGTTATCGGCAAACCAGACGAATTGACTAGAATTGTTGAAGATCCTAGCCCGCGTGTTGATATCCGCTCGGTTCATAACACCTTGTAGCGCTATGTTAAACAGCAGGCATAAGAGACTATCACCTTGACGTAGCCCTCCACAATCCACCTGAAATGCAAACATAGCAGTGTGTACCATCCATCGCAGATTGAATCAGTTTGTTAAGCTTCCTGAGAAAACTGTTCTCGTCCATGATTTTCCATAGCTCTTTTCGGTCGATGGTATCATATATGCGGCTTTGAAGTCAACGAATAGCCTGGGAACTCTGTACTCGCGACGTTTTTGCCACAGTGTAAATATTTGAACCGTTGTAGACCGACCATTGATGAAGCCGGCTTGATAAATTTTCACAAATCATTTCGCAATTGGTGATAGACGGTGGAGAATAATTTGGGACAGCACTTTATAGGCGGTATTGAGAACGGTGATCTCTTGACAGTTCCCTCTTGACAGTAGTCCAACTTATCGCGCTTTTTGTAGATCGGGCAGACAACCCCATTTTTCCACTCCTCCGGTAGCTGTTTCGTCATCCAAATTCATACAAGCAGCCGGTGCATACAAACGACTAGCTTTTCTGGTCCTATTTTAACAAGCCCCGTTCCGATGCCATCTCTCTAAGCTGATTCATTGTTCTTTAGCTACATGATGGCATCCTTAACTTCGCCTATTGTTGGAGCTGGCACCTCTTCCTCGTTTGTTGCACCGTCGAAATCGCTTTCCCCGCCGCCATGGTTCTCCACCTGGGCGCCATTCAGGTGTTAATCGAAGTGCTGCTTTCACCTATCAGTCACCGCATGATCGTCCGTCAGAATACTACTATTCTTATCCCGACACATTTCGGCTCGCGGCACAAAGCCTTGGCAGGTTCATAACCCATCCGGCGCCGTACGAATCAGTGGAACCAGTTTCGTCGGAAAACCATGTTCTAGCATTATCTACCGCAGCTTATTTCGTTTGATTGAATCATCCGCCACGTTAAACTCCACAAACAGATGATTCGTCTGTAAGTTGTAACCCCGGAACTGGTCTAGGAACTAATGCAATCCTTCGTGAATTGACCCTCACGAAAACCAGCTTGGTATTCGCCGACGAATAACTCCTCTAACGGTTTCATTCTACAGAACAGGATACAGGAGAGCACCTCATAGTCAGAATTGAGCAAATAAACAGTGAACTCTGAAAATAACTAGACGTTCCTATTTTTGCGTCTGAAGATGGCCTACGTAGGCTGAAGCGCGTCACGTAGAAAACAAACAAGTGTTTTTATAACACCGAAAAAAAATCCGAGGGGTTGTGTACAAGACACGACCGCATGTATAGGTGACGCAGGACTACGTAAGTGTCTTTGTAGTGATAGTAGCATGTATTCATGCTTGTAATCATTCGACTCTTCATGTATACATGCTATATGCAACATATATACATGCTACATGCGTTGTATGTAACATTTATCAAAGTAGTAACATTGCATACGTTCAATTATCAAAAGATTGTACATTTCAAAACAATTTAACAAAATCAAGAACACAAACTATTGCTTTCCTGCTACCTTACTGAAATTAAAGATTGTTTTTATTACCCATGGTTCCCCACGTTGAAGGGATTTTACCAATTCAATCCTATTTTATCTTTTCACTACACTTCTAATGAAACGGCAAGCATGCGTATTTATACAGAGTCGTATTATAACCGAACACTACAGCTGTAGTACATTTTTCCAACACAGATATCAAATTCGCCGACGTTTAATCGTCTCGCAGTAAAGAATTTGCGATTTGTTGGGACAACGACCTTGTCATTTTTTCTGGCCCACTTCTCTAACAGAGACATCAAATTGGACTAGGTTTAATCGCGTTCGTAAGAAATCTGTTGGTACGAGGGGGCTTTGTCACTCTTTCTGGCATACTTCCCAAGCAAGGACATCAAAATGGTCTAGGTTTAACCGCGGTGTTAAGAAATCTTGTTGAAATGAGGAAACTTCATCACTTGTTTTGGTTTACTTCCCAAGCACAGATATCAAATTGGTATAGGTTTAGATCATCGTAAAGAATCTTCAAACCAATCACTATGCGAGAATTCTGGTAAAACATAGGTTCATTATTTTCAATTTTTCAATAGTTCAATATCAAGAATCCATACTTTTCTTCATTTGGGACAATTCTTAGAAGATTTTTCGAACGATTGGTGTAAGAATATTGAAAATCGATAGGAAAACCGCTGAGCTATTAGCGCTCAAAACCTTTCATTTTTCGTGACGCTCGCATTTTTCGATTTTTTGGAATGACACCCTATCTGAAAACTTGCCGTAAGACGTAGTCCTACGTCAAAAAATCAAACAGTCTCAAACCACAGAATTGAGCAAAGTAATGCCTCGATATTTCTTACACTCGATCCGACGTCCTTTTCTGAAATTCGACCAGTTCTTCGGCATGTGTTCTTCCTTTCAGATCCGGACTGTGATCCGGTGGATTATTTTTACAGCCGCTCGCTTCCCGTTTTTAGACTCAGCCGGGTTACCGTCCTTCCCAGCAACGTTACCTTTTTTCAGCTCACTGATTGCCTTCTTGAACTCTTCATCGGTCACAAATTTTATGCTGTTTCTGCTGATCTCCGTGTTTACCTCTCCATTCAACAACATCTGGAAATGCTCCTTCCACCTGACTGCTACTGCCGTTTTATCAGTAAGCAAGTTGCCGGCGCCAAGCAGCCAAAAGTTTGAATAGCACTTAAGAAATGAACTTGGTAGTTCATGTTTGGTTCAAACTTAGTTCCGCAGAACTTTTTTGCTGAACAACAAGACAGTACATTCGTAAACCGAACTTCATTCTCTGTAGAGTACCGTTATTATTTGCTGCAACTTGAAAGTTCAACATGCAGCTTGAAAGTTCAGCATACAACTTGAAAGTAACCAACAGTTTAGACTATGGAGTCTAAAGAAGGTTAACATGTGTTATGTCTGTAGAACTATAGCCTGCTGAGCAGCTTTACTTGTAGGTAACTAACCGAACCTTAAAGTTGTATTGAGTTTGCTGCATAGAACGCTAAGCAGCTTCTACCAAAGCTGTCCAAAAATTAATAAAATGCAAATATTTAGCACTTTGGGTTCTATTTTTATACTTCTATACCTTTCTACCTTTTTTCTACCTTCTGTAAATTCGTTTCATGCGATTAAGATAGCACATATAAAAAAAAACTTAAACTATCATATACCACTGCTGGATACGAACCCGAGCATTACAGGTCTATCCTGATGAATTACGTTATCTCAGACGCCACAAGTGGTATGAATTTTACTAATGAGTTATTCTTGAGTGTAAGTTCACTTCGGGTTTATTACAAAGGGGAAATTAGCACATCGAGTACAATCGATGCAGATCGCATATTTCAGCAACGTAGCAGTGGTATGTTTCTAGGTTACCGGAAGGGAGTACTCGAATTCAAATCTTCGAGAGTGTGTTTGTTGTGGTAAGTTGCAAAACTAAATTCCGATGATCTTTTCATTAAATAATTAATATTAATTATCATGTTGCTAACCGAAATAAATGCTTTAGTTGCTTTAGGAAATGTCATGAATAATAAATACAAAACAAGTGGGAAATTCCCTCTCAATCTTTTTAATTTTTGTAAAATGTTTGAAGTTTCTTTTTTGGGCTGAAAAATGTTCTATACAGCTACGTAAGTGAACTTTTTGTGAACTTTCTAGTTCTGTTGAAAGTTGCTTTGCATTCCTTTCGAAGTGTAATCATCCAATACGAACTTGAAAGTACGTTTAGTTACTTAAAAATTAAGCTGCATAAAATTCTATCCATGATCATTTCATTGGCTGATTAACCCAAAAAATCCCCTTTTATCGGAACTTTTTACTAGGAGTACTAGGGTAGAGGATCCATATTTCGCCAGGAGCCATATTTCGCCAATTGATGAATCCAAAGCCTTTTTGCATATTTTTGGTAGACTCAAAATAAATTATTTGACGAATTGGTAAAATTGAGGACATCATATGGCTGCTGGCAAAATATGGATCGTCCACCCTATAATTGCACATCATAGGTATAGCACAATTTCTGCACCCCACCGTTTTATAGAGGCTCCGTGTGTCGTTGCTAGCGAATCTCTCCTCTGCGCCGGCGAGCATGTGCTCCTCGTACTTTCGTTTTTTTAGACGGTGGGTAGAGTGCTGAATACAGCGACTGGTCATGGTAACTCAGTACCTCACGAGTACTTGTCATCATTAAACCAGCGAGTTATTTAAAGAAACTGACTAAAAAGACATGTAACTCATTTTCGGTTCATCGAAACCAAGTGGACATGGAAATCGATATAAACTTCTCCACAGCCCTCTTTCCTCCACAGCCCACTTATATCTTGCCTTTATTTCTGCTGTTCTGCGATTCGTTGAACAAGCTTTCTGGCGTACTCCGCTAACACGCCATCTGCCGTCAACTGCTGGACGTTGAAACGTAGCGTTCTCTCAGTACGAGCAGTCGCTATGAGTCCGGCAAACTTGGCGCAAATCGCACACACGATGAGATAGTGAGAAGAATCGGGTCCTCGAAACAACCGTAGGTCGACGACATCCAAAAAGTGTCGACCGTCAATCAAGACATGATCGATCTGAGAGCTAGAGTGCCCGTTTGGATACCTCCAGGTGTGTTTTCAAATATTCAGACGTGGTAAATAGGTGCTACAGATGGCCATTCCTGTGGCCACGGCGAAATTTATCAGCCTAAGACCGTTATCGTTGGTCGATAGATGAAGGCTGGGTCTTCCAATTTCACAGGCCGGAGGAATTCCTCCTTCCCGATACTCGCATTTGCACCTTCGATGATGATTTTCACGTCATTTCTTGGGCACTTTTCATAGGTTCTGTCAAGTCAATCGTAGAACTCATCCTCAGCAACACATACGGTCATCTACGGGCATCCACCGGATAATAACTTGTTGTCTTTGCTTTCCCAACACTACAAAACCGACTCCATATCCTGCCTTTCAACCACCACTGAGTAGATGTGGTACTTGAAAGAAGTGCCGGCAATGGGCTCTACTGTGCGGAACTCCCTTTTTACGGTATTTGGCCATCGAACTTCCTGAACAGGAGCGATCTCCACTCCGAGTCGATGCAGCTCACGAGCAAGCAGGTGAGCTCGTGCTGGTTCATGGTGAATACTGACATTCCAGGTAATAATTTTCCAATCGTTATCGATTAATCGTTTCCTTGTTATTTGCCGTGTCCTATGGAGATTGAACCGTTCCGTATTTTCATTTTCGTTTTTCGTAGTAAATGAGGGTTTCGGTGTACTCCCTTACCAGTGTGGCGATATCTACTTCCCGCTGATGAGTCTGACAGCTTAGGAACTTTGTGACGGCGGAAGCAATCTACGCCAGACTGAAAGCGGTGTCTAGGAGGATTGGGCTACAGATAAATGCATCGAAGACTACATACGTGAAAGGAACAGGCTCAAAGGAATCAAAAACGTACCTGCCAAGAAGGGTAACCATTGACGGCGACGAACTAGAAGTGGCAGATGGGTTCGTGTATTTGGAATCGCTGGTGGCCACGGGTAACGACACTAGTAAGGAGTTTCTGCGACACATTTAAGCGGAAAATCGAGCCTACGCAAAACGCTACGATCAAGAGGCATATGCCGTCGTACGAAGCTGACAATGTACAAAACCCTTATTAGACCGTTAGTTCTTCATGGATTTGAAGCCATGACGCTGCTCACCGAGCACATTCGCTCCCTTACCGTGTTCGAGTGGGAGGTACTGCGGACGATATTTGGCGGAGTACAAACAGAATCACGAGCTACAGGCACTGCTTGAGGAGATTCCCATTGTATATCTGGCGGCGGGCAGGCCATAACGTAAGGAAGGCGGATGACAGTTGTTACCGTTCGTCCCATCCGAAATCTCCTCCGTAACCCCAACGCCCTGGGACTCGGCAACAAAAGAGGCCTTGAGTGCTCACTTCACAACTCCCAGACCAGGAGTCGGAGCTAAGGCAACTTCCCCTTTCGGGTTCGGGCGCCTTTCCGAGGCAAGAGTTCTCTTCGACCACTCCACCGGCACCAGGAACAGGACAGCTTAACGTGCAAGATGGCTCGACCACGTCGAAAATGATTTGCGACTTCTGAGAGGACTGGGAAATTGACGGCGAGCGGCCCAAGATCGAGTTGAATGGAGACGACTGCTTAAAACTGCAGGAGCCACTCCGGCTTTAGGCTGCTGACGACGACGATATATTTGCTCTGTGGTATTTTCTTTGCACTGGTAAAAAGTTTCAAACTGACAGACTACCGTAAGAAATAAAACAAACAAACCTAAGTAAGCAACTTACAAATGGTGCTTGCTTTGACTGTTAGAAACAGTATCCGAAGAAGCTCAGAAGACAAACGCGTTCGTCCTTTCAATACTGGCTTGAATTTGTGAAGCAGAGGTGGCTATGGGAGCGACGTAACGGCGGATGTGCTTGTCGAATGAGCTTATATACGTATGAGCTAAGTCTTGCAGTTCGATCAGATACCTACTGAGGTTCACTACTCTACAATTATTAACTTACCCCTCCGAGCGGACCTCAAACCTCAGTACTGAACGATTTAATCGTGAGTTTGAAATCTGCTCAAGTCTGTTTTTATGTGTCCGATGGATTACGAAGGAACCGCGCTGAAAACGAAGTCTGATCGATTAGTTATTAATAACCTTCGAGGGTAATCAGATTCGCTGCAGGCAAACCAAGTAGTTGCAACACATGGCTAAATCTGATATGTCCACTGTGGACGCGGGGAAGTGAACCGGTGCGGTGGCATTGCGGACAAGAGATACACACATTATACATGCATTACACCGCGTTCGCGTTGCACCGCCGACCATAGCCGGATCTGGATGATGTGGTGAAAGTGAAAGAAGTAAGTTTTTAAGAAACAAACCAAACCTCCACGGATCATTTGCGGTTAAGCTCACCGCCCTGCTTGACAACCGGCGGAAAGGACGGGACGATTGGGGCAGCCGATTTACTCCGTGTTATGTCCGATGTGTGCACGTAGAGTTTTGTAAGCGAAATGGAATGAAAATGCCGCTCCGTTGGACCCCAGGCTGCCTAATGATTTGCCGGCAATCAAAAAATAAGCCTACGTAACTGACATACCTACCTACCTACCTGTTGCTTACTCTTGGAGATGATGATCTTGATGAAAGGTTGGAAGAAGTTTTTCTTCGGATTCGAGCCGAACAGCGTTTTGGCGGGAAAACATATTTCAACGGGTACTTGATTCGAACACATAAACGTATTGGGTTACTCCCGACGCATGTGTATGTAGAAATAAAAATGTTCGGTCCACTTAAACATTCAAACGGTTATGTGTTAAAATATATTTTATATTAGCAACAGGTTTTACTGCAGTTCAATACAATGTTTTATTGTGGTCATTTGTTATATCTGATCGAATTCAATCCATCACACATGCGATTCGGTCAATTACACAATACAGAAATTTTTTCACCCACAACACGAGTTAAGGCTAAACGCTATCGCACATTTTGGTAATCGTTAGGTTTATTCAACTCAATAATTCTCAATACATTTTATGTAATTAGTGATGCTCGGTTGTTCACATTGTGTTTCCCTTTTTAACTATCACTTTTATGATTGTACAATTATGCAACGAATCGATTTCTTGTGAAATGCGCGAACCTGCAGTGATAGAAAACTGCGCGTCAATTATTCATGATGACGGCTTTCGAGTTATTGCTGCTTCTCATTTCAATTTCGGTAACCAGTAAGTAAATTAAACAGGAAAAAGAGATTTGTCGAGCAATAATGCTTGTTGTCCGGATAGACGTGTGCCCAACGAGTGCATTTAATGTAAGCGATCTCTCGACATAATGATTTTGAACTTACTACGATTGGTAGGTATCATGGTATCTCTTCCTAGAGTGTCTTCCTAGAGGTTATATTGCCAATTTTATTTTATTTTAATTTTATTGATATACCTACTTTTTACATAAGAGTATTTAAAAGTGTTTCGTGAAAGTTGACTCCATTATTGCACGTAGTGCATATATGGATGTGCACCATGCACATTTACAAAACCGGAATAATTTTCCAAAACTGTTGACTTTACTATCCGCAATGACCGTAAAAACTATAAACATTACGTTTAAACGAACGACGATTAACGACGATATTGTTCTTGGAAAAAGACACCAACAAGGTGCCGAAACGTCGGGAAAACATCAAATCTTTGTGATTTGGTTAACCACTCTGACACGACAGAGTGGTTCATGATACGATAATTATTTTATATGCCATAATTTGCTACGTATGACGCTCATCGAACAGCTATTGGCTACAGCTCCAACTTCTTTTCGAATCACCAGCGAAACGCTAGGCGAAGGGCAAACTTTCTGATGACTTGCTACCAATATTCATCTAAATCGCTTTCTGGACCTTCATCTCGGCAGTTAGGCACGCGCAGCACATTCAGCCTTTGTTGCTTAGAAAAAAAGCCAAATACTAACATCGAGAAAAAAAGTAATTGCCAAGTTTCGAGGGTACCAATTGAATGGAAATGTGTTGACTGGCCGGCCCCGGCTGAAAGCATCTGGATCGGGGCGGACGAAATTTTCGCCACTTTCAATCCTTTCACTCTTTCGATAAACAATTAGGCATACTGCGTGATAATAGGTTTGTTTGTGTTTCTCCTCAAGTGCACCCAATATGATGTGCGCAGTGCCATCCAGTAGCAAACAACCGGTAAGTTGGTTTCCCTTTTACGAGATCTAAAATCGAGAAGAAAAAAAAACACATTTTCACGCCGATTTAGGTCGATATTTACCGCTAAATTCGTACTCGCTTCATGCAATAATTTTGTATGCCATCTGGTGGCTGAAAATTATTTCATTTACCTATACCTGCTTTCTTCTTTTGCGAAGATGCGAAAAAAGGTGTGCACAATTTTATATGAGTTGATAAGAATGAAGCTGAAAATTATAAAGCTAATTTAATAAACCTACAAACGCTGTGGTTAACGCCAAATGCAAAATACGGTATTTTACGGCGTTTCTCCTTTATCCATTGGAAACATACAATTGCCATTTTAGATCGTGTTACTAGTACTATATCGTTCTTCCATGCCACATTTTATCAATTATTTGAAAGTTCTATTTTGCGTGCTGCACTTCGGTTTAGAAATGTATAACCATAGCACTACGTTTGGATATCTGCAGTAACAAAAAGCAAAGCCAGCTGTTAGAGTACAGGACAATTGCAGGGCCAGTTGCTACGATCCTATTCGCGTTGACGGGTGAAAGTGCGGGTGAACACCTGCCAAAATGTTGCGATCGATTGCGCTCTTTAACAAATTCCTATTCTGCTTCACCCCTGCAGTGAACTTTTGATGGTGGCAGCAGGTTACGTTCGTCAAAGCGAATTGACTCTAACAGCCTCTCCCAGTCGAGATTCGAACATACGACGACTGGCTTATTAGGCCCGCGTCATACCTCGAAGCCAACTGGGAGGCTCTGCAGTATCACTCCACACTCTTAAATGATTCTACCTGTAAATTGGTCGGATTTAGTTAAAGTTAGGTTGAAACTACTCAAAATGCCCTTAAAGTGTACAAACTCAGATTTTGAGTAGTTTTTCAACCAAAAAATTGGTAGTAAGAACTTAAAATTGCGTTATTTGTCATAGAGAATAATTCAATTATCGGTAGCAAGTAGCCAAAATTGGTTGAAATATTTTCCCAAAGTTTGAGTTTGTACACTTTAAGGGCATTTTGAGTAGTTTCAACCTAGCTTTAACTAAATCCGACCTATTTACAGGTAAAATCATTTAAGAGTGTAGTTAAATCCGCAATACAGTGACGAAGTCTACCTCCTAGTTGGCTTCGAGGTACGATTCTAGTCTATCACAACAGTCGCTGTTGGTAGCGCCGTAGCGTACGGTTGGCCAGACTAGCCTCCGCCAAGGGCGCTAGTCAAGGGGTGCCAAAAACGGCCTGAACTTCAGTAAGGCACTCTCAAGTGTATCAAAATACTGGATATAGTTAATTTTTAAGTATCTAAAGTTTCAAAATTAAATTATATTTAACATTATTTTCATGGGGTCAGTCCCGGCGTAGTGGTTAGCATTCACGCCTCTCACGCCGAGGACCCGGGTTCAAATCCCAACCCCGCAGAAGTCACGAATGACCCAAAACTGGTTAAAGTGACTATAATCTAAACAAAAAAACCTGATTTAATCCACCTAGTGGTGAAAGGAACCTTTGTTATACGGTTTTATTGCTCTTTGAGATAGAAATCGACACGTCTTCGGAACCTAATTCATCTATTGGTTAACGTTGCGTAGTGCGTTGGTTTTCATAAAACTTTTGGAAATTGAATAAGTTTACAAAATTTTAACAAAATAGCAGCACCTATAAATTTTGATAGATGCTTTTTTTATGAAATTACTGAGTAAGGGTAAGTTGGTTGTTACTAATTTGAGTAAGTGCAAGTAAAAGAAAGTTGTAAGAGGAAATATTATTCGTTAACATATACATTGCGTAGTAAAAGTCTAGTTCATAGGTTTTTGAACTACGCATAAATTTCTGTAATGCCATTCTTTTTGATTGACATCAATAAAGTTTTCTTGAATAAATTTCATCAATTTTTATTAACCTTCGGTTACTCACGCTGTTGCATTTTGTACAACACGTGTAGGTTTTTGAATGCCATATTGTTATAAAGTTACGAATCGCTGTTAAAACTAACGTATATTTTTCAATAAACTTGTTATGAGCAAAATGTCATAATTATTCAATGCATTAATACGTTAAATTGTTGGGAAAATAGATCAGCATAAACCGACATTACAGAAACGAAGCTAGCAGCATTAAGGTGTACCGCAATTGGCCCCAACTGGAATTTTCTCTCGTTTCTTCATATAGAAAAATGGTGTCTGTATGCAGCAAAACTATCAGCAAATGTAAAATGTATAAAATGTATCGGTGTAAATGTATAAAAATTCGGAGTCAAAATCAGGGTATCTTTTATGATCAAAGTTCTACAGTTCCTAAACAAGCAAACATAGAGGGATACTATGTTCAGCAAAGTTGTGTATTTTTACTGTTTGCACAGCTTTGTAATACACAAAAAAGGCATACAACAATTACAAAAAGAGCTAAAATAGACAAACTGATTTTACAAATGCATATACAATAAATAAGATTTCTCTAACTTAGCTGAAGAGATAGAAGGTTACTGTCTTCAGCAAAATTTCTTGTAATAATATGCTCTAAAACTTTGCAGAACATATCAATGTGTTATATTGAAACTGAAGAAAAATAATTTTTTTATTTCACTTTTAGGGGGATTAATCAAATTTTAAATTCTATCAGACGATAGAGCATTCAATTTCAAGAAACTCTCCCAAAGGTTTGATAAACTTTAAGCCAAGTTTTCCTAGTCAAAAGTCTAGTACACACGTTTCCTTTGGTTTGGGCTATTGTGCGCGCGAGTAACCGTGTTACAAAAGTTGGCGCGAGTGTTAATATCTTTTGACCGGTAAAACCAATTCTTATGAAAATTTGTATATATATTCGTAGTGTCAAAACCTCTCGATTGATATAAAAATAATAGAAATTAGGTAAATTATCTTGATCAAAATCATTATAAATAATTGTTAATTTTGGTGTGGTGTATACGATTGCTCATAACTTTCAAATTAAACGTCCAATCAAAAAACCATTCAATAGTGATCTATCCGGCTATATTACCTGCCAAATGAAACTAATAGCGCATAAATCGGTTTGGCCATCTCTGAGAAACAGGCGATCATTTGAACCTTGTCAAAACTGATTTTTTAAGGCTAACTTTTAAACCACTTGTTTGTTTTCAATAAAACTTGGCACAATGTTTA
Source organism: Sabethes cyaneus (assembly GCF_943734655.1). Lineage (NCBI taxonomy): Eukaryota > Metazoa > Arthropoda > Insecta > Diptera > Culicidae > Sabethes > Sabethes cyaneus. The sequence continues at coordinate 44,709,591 of NC_071353.1, read as the reverse complement.
GCAATAGTAAGAGCTTTCATTTGGTACTAAGATCGTTGAAATTGATTGTGTGGTTCCGGAGAAAATCGTGTCACGTAGTTTTCACATTTTTGCTTATAACTTTTAAACGAAAAGTCAGACCACAAAACAGATAGCATAACAATATTCTCCACTATAATACCTTTCAAACAAAAGTAATAGCAGACAAATCGGTTCAGCCATCTCCGAGAAATAGGCGATAGAAAATAAGCAGCGCACACACACACATACACACACACACACACACACAGACATTGCTCAATTCGTCGAACCCTATCGATTGGTATATGTGACTCGGCCCTCCGGGCCTTAGATCAACTTCGTGTTTTTCGACCAATTCCTAAACCTTTGTTATATAGTATAACAAAGGTAAAAACTACAAGGTATACAGCCCTAAGGGTTGTACGAAAGGGTGACGTAGGACTATATCAGATCATCAGATCAAAGACTAATGTAAAGTGCATTTCTGGCATATGTATGTTTATAATAATCTGTGAGTGCCATTGTTTAAGTGAATGTTTAAAAAAGCAGAGCGAAATATTCAGATTAAATTCTTCATTTAATGCAATGGTGGCTTTGAAAATACGTGAACGGGGGTTCATAAGTACAATGCCTGTAACCTTTGAGACATAGAAATTTCTTTTAAAAATCACTTGTGTGCATTATAAAGGTTGAAATGGTAATGAATTATCCTCCTACCACAGGGGTGGTTTTGAGGACCCCTCAAAGCATCATAAAGTAAATAAATTCAAAATAAATTCATGCCTCCAAAAAACCCCACACGCCAAATTTGGTGCCATTTGCTTGATTAGTTCTTGAGTTATGAAGAAATTTGCATTTGATTTGCATGGGATCTCCTCTTCTTAAACAAAGCAAAGGTTCTAATCCACCATAGAAAAAATCTCCCCCCACCCCTCCCCTGTTAAAAGACGGATGGATACCATAGAAAAAAATCCTGTCTTCTAAAACCCCCACATGGGAAATTTGGTTTCATTTGCTTGGTTAGTGTTAGAGTTATGAGGAAATTGGTATTTCATTTGTATGGGAGCCCCCCCCCCTTAGAAGGGGAAGGTGTCTCAGTATACCATAGAAACACCTCCAAAAACCCCCTCAAGCCAATTTTGGTTCCTTTTGCTCCAATAGTTCTCGAGTTATGAGGAAACTTGAATATTATTTCTATGAAGGCCCCCCTCGTAAAGAGGGGAGTGGTCTTAATTTACCATAGAAAAAAATCTTGCCTTCTGAAACTTCTACATTCCAAATTTGGTTCCATTTGCTTGATTAGTTCTAGAGTTTTGAGGAAATTTGTGTTTTATTTGTATAGGAGCCCCCCCTCTTACAACCCCTCAAAATTGCTCTCTTACCCCCTAAAAAATTGCTGGTCATTTTATCTATCCAACGACATATAAATTGTTCCGTTTCGTTCAGTAGTTTAGTAGTTATTAGCATTTGAAATCTTTCATTCAAACGTTACACTTCTATTTTCGTTTTCACAAAGTGCTACCCGGTCCCAGTATAGTAAACAAAGACGTAGTCCTACGTCAAAAAATTATTTTCATAATTGAGTTGGATATTTATAGGTTTTGAATATTTTTGGGTAATTGATTTGATTAAATATTGAAGTGGGCGGATGTTTGAAATTTTATTTTCAGGACCGGTAACAGTATTGATTATGATCATGGTATAGAATTGTGGTTGATGGTGATGTACATGGTGGTTGTGATGAAGATTATAATAATGATGGTGAGGATGATGAAGACAATGCAATGATGGTGGTAATGACGGTCGTGTTGATGGTATGATGTTGATGATGCTGATGGTGTCAATGATAAGTGGTATTGGTATTGATAATGAAAGTAACGCTGAGTCAGCCTCAAAACACTTTTGGGTAACGATCTTACTTTTGTTTTAGTTACTTTTGACGACCCAGTTAGGTGAACAACATGCCTGTTTACAGCATTCTGGCAACAGTTCTAGCGTGTTTGCTTCAAGCGCGGTGTTTCCTTTAGACCGCGTTTAACTTTGGGCAAAGCACCCAATAGTATATCTTTACTTCGATGTCTTCCTTTTTTCAACATATCAACTTATATGATTTTTTTCTTCTCCTGTGCTATGATATGAAGTATTTTGCGGTTTCGTCACTAAACGAGAATGACATTAGCTAGGGCTCGTATATGTAGAGTTTTTAATGCAATCGTCCAGTTAGCTTCGAGGTACGATGCTAGTCTAACAAGCCAGTCGTCGTATGTTCGAGTCTCGGCTAGGCGGTGCTTGCTAGATAGAATCAGTAGGATCCTTACACTGGCCTCGTAATTTTCCTGTACTCTAACAGCCGGCTGCGAAGTCTGTCGATAAAAAAGGGTAATTCTCATGATTGAAAGCTTCTAAATAAGTTAAGGTTGTTTGCAAAATGTTTTGTACCTTACTGCCTTATACTGAGTTGACAGTCAAATAAACATTAGCATCATTACGGGTCCCTCCTGCCTTGTCTTGCCTTGTCATTTTCGAAAGAAATTAATCTAAATGTAATGCTTGACTATGGAAAGTATGTAAAGAATTGCCAGCAACTAACTGATGCAAAGCAGCAAATGAAACGTTCAAAACTATTCTCGGATAAGAGAGCTGCTGAATTTCCTCGCTTTGAGAATTCTGCGTCACGTCACATGCGCAAATGGAAGACAACGGTTTCGGACAAATTCTTGCAGTACCTATATGGATCCAATCTGGCAAAAAGAAAAGATGACCGCTCTACTTTTCGATGACGTTTCACCTTCAGGACATAAATTGGGACTAATTACAATCTTAAATGTTAAAGGCGGTTAAATGGAAGGAGTGGTTTTATACTTTAAGAAAGTTGTATACCTTCAGGACATCACATTAGGCTAGGTTTAATGCTGAAACGATAACATCGGTTGAAGCAGAGGAGTGGTTTTGCACTCTGAGGTACTTCCCAAGCACAGATATCAAGTTGGTACAGGTTTAAGCGCCGTAAAAGAATGTTCAACCTATTGAGACGAGGAGTTTCTATCACTTTTTTAGAAAAAAACACGTGCCGAACCACTTCGACCAATCAGGATGCGAGGATTTCTAGTTGAACAATGCTTAGTTATTTTCAGTTTTTCAATAGTGTACACTTACGAAATAATAGCGTTCTTCATTTGAGCCAATTCTTCTAAGAGATGTTCCGATCGATTGGTGCAAAACTATTGAAAATCGGTAAGACACAGTCCTACGTCAGAAGTACCTGAGATTTAACTTATCTAACTGATTCATCAGCGCATACACAATTATATCTGAGTTGAATTCTGTTTCCCATATACTCCCGTTAACGCAAGATACTTCCCGAGAGCTCATTTTGTTTATGTAGTAGTGCGCCATGCGCAGCTTTATTGGAGAAATTTGTCTACTCACGCAAGTACGCTACTTCTCTTCCCCACAATTACTCTGCGCTGCTTGTATTGTTCTGCTATTCTGCCAAATTTGCTACTTTCATTCGTTTGCACTTTGACACCCTCGTAGCGATCAGACAATCGCTATCGTCGACCTATTTGGATTAAAAGTTTCAAGTTTAACTCTCACTCCCACACTTTTACACACGGGCAAAATTTCTCGTACTTTCGAATTGCGCTGCCCCGCACTTATGCACATCCACACACAAACTCTCTGGCTTTATCACTATCACAAATCACGTAGGAACGCGATCATGTCTTGAAGCTGACTGCGTTCAAAATACGACTAAAAATGTGGCCCAAAATCTGCTCCAGGTTCGAAATTTGACCTTAAATGTATTCCAAAATCTGATTTTAATCTGACCCACTTTGAGAATCTGGTCCAAAATTTGATGCCAAGTCCAAAATCTGAATTAAAATCTGATAAAAATATAGTCCTGATTCTGTTCCAAGCCCAACATTTGGTCTTGGTCCAGAATATGGTTCAAAATATAGTCCCATATCTGATATAAAATGTGGTCTAAAATATACTCCAAAACCTGGTCCAAATATAATAAAAATGTGATCCGAAATTAGGCGTCTAATGAAGGTTCAACATCTGGTTCAGGACCAGAATTTGATCCAAATTATGGCCAAAATCTAAATCAAAAATGTAGTCCAAAATCTGGTTCTGTACCTAGTTTAAATTTGTTCCAAAATTTGTTACAAAATCTGGAACGAAATTGTATAAAAAAATTGATTTGCAACCTAGTCCAGGTCTAAAACACGGTCCAGGCCCAAAATATGGTTCAAACCGTGATCCAATATCTGGTATGTGGTTTCAAATTTGATAAAAAGTGTGACCAAAAATCTGGTCTATATTCTGGAACTGAATCTAGACCCAAATTGTAAATCCGGTCCAAAATCTGATAAAAATGTGGTCCAGATTCGAGACATGGGCCATAACCTAAGTCAGGTCCAGAGTCTGGTCCAAAATTTGATCAAAAATGTGGCCTAAAAACTGGTCAAAGTCTGTCATAAGATGTGGTCCAAAATCTGATCTTAAATCTGTTGCAGGACTAGAATCAGGGTCCAAAATCTAATCCAAAATCTGATAGAAATTCTGGTCAAAATTGGTGGTTAAGATCTGATCAAAAGCGTGGTTCAAAATTTGGTACAGAATCTAATGCAAATCTGTTTCAAACTCTGAAACAAAAAATGATGAAAATGTGGTCCACGATGTAGCCCAGTTCCAAAATATGGTCCACGTTCGGAATCTTGTTCAAAACTTGATCCAAAATCTGGTTGTTGATTTAACAACCAAAAAACTGTGGCCCATAATCTAATCACCAGTTCCAAAACTGGCCAAAAAATGTGGTCCAAAATCTGGTTTATGACCTGGTCCAGTTCCAGAACTGGTTCAAAATTTGACCTAAAATCTGGTCCGAAGTCGGATAAAATAATTTGGACCACAATGTGGTTCTGGTTCAAAATCTAATTAAAAATAAAATTCAAAATATGCTCCAGAATCTAGTTCAAATGTGTTCAAAATTTTGTTACGAACTTTTAACGAAGATTGATAAAAACGGTAGTTCAGAACTTATTGTTGGTTCAGCATCTGGTTGGTGGTTTAAAATCTTATCGACATTAATTGGAAGGAACACTGATTTAAGAAACGAGGAAGCGCTGAATCGGGTCTTCGCCAAGGGCGCCGCTATGTCTCGCTACGGCTCTGGTTGTAGGTTTAAATCTCGAGCGGGAGTTACTCTAACAACTGACAGCAAAGTCACGTTCCGAATGCAGAATGCAGGACCAAAGCTTTGCCTTACTTCACAGTGACGAAAACTGATCACACCGCGAGAGAATTTCAGCAATAACATTACTCGCTTGTCAGTGGCCCAGTTGCGACGGTCCAATCTGAAATATTTAGGTTTTTATCTGGTACGTGATTGAAAAAGAAAATTTGAATAGAAATAGATGAGAATAGATGACAAAATTCATAATTCATAATATTGGCAGAGCTATTAGCATTCAAAATCTTCCATGTTTTCGTGACACCATAACTCAAACCTCAAAAAGTTATCAATTTTGGTTCGAAATCCGGCGACATTATGATAGACAATCAGCAGCGAATTAAAGTTCTGCTGCGGGTCAGGAACAGAGCTGAAACCGGTGACTGCGTCAACGGAAGGATTGTTGTAGGAGTTGTTGAACCTGCTTGATCTCGACTTCTGAGAAGGTTGAGGGCTACGATAACACCGAAAGCATTGCATCCCGGTATAGTCTCAAGGGTCGGAAGAAATGCGTTGAGCTGCCTAAAGTGCACAGTGGTCCAAAAGGGCGAAAAGTGGAACTTTTTTCCTAGTGTCTTTTGCGTTCATTTTATCATTTATGGTCTTTAGCACCATTGTTCGTATTAATATCCCCCTCTGTTATGCATGTTGCGGTGTAGCTTGCATTTGCATGGTTTTATGCTGTAGGGTTTTTTACATGCTATGGTCTTATACTGAAAAATCGAAGCAACACTCGCGCGCCGCGGTATGGTCATGTTGCGAAACATGCTTTTTTGAAAAATGAGCGGTTTTTGATTGGACGATGGAATTAACACGAGTGTCTCGTCTGTTAGTCTGTGCTAAAACTGTCAAAAGTTTGCTTACATCATTGCTTACTATAATGAAAATAAAAAAATGACTCTCTTGGTGTAGGAAATAAAGATATAGTTTCTTTGGCAAAGTTGTAAATAATGGAAACACAAGCAACTTTGTTGAAGAAATAAAATTTCTATTTTTATCGAGTGCTGAACTATAGGGCCTATTCTTTAAAACTTCTTTAAAAATTGGTTTTTCATACTTAGTTTTTCTTAGTTGCATTTAACAAGAATACAATGTTCTAGACAATTATCGAAGCACTCAAAATACTCGTTTTTGCAGAAGAAATGACGTTTCTATCTCTATTGAGTGCAGAGCTATAGAGCATTTTGCTTGGAAATTTCTTAAAAATGAGTTTTTCATACTTAGCTTATGTTGGTTGCATTTTACCAGCAGATATAGTTCTGGGCGATTATTGAAAGACTCAAAATACACGTTTTTGCAGAAGATTGCAAATCTCTAGGACTTTTCCTTACCGAACGGTCGGCTGTTGAGATTTCGGCAAAATTTTGCCGAGCTCGGTGCTTTTTATTAAGTGTGTAGCAAAGCAAAGCCTAGGCGCTACATTCTGTTATCGAAACTGGACCTTCTGTTTTTATACGACAGACTTCGCACCCAGCTGTTAGAGTACAGGAAAATTGCAGGGCCAGTTGCTACGATCCTATTGACTTTAACGGCGTCTCCCAATCGAGATTCGAACATACGATGACTGACTTATTAGGCCGGCATCTTACCTCGAGGCCAAGTGGGAGGTTCCTAGTTGTTGCCTACATGATTCAAAATTTTAACAAAAAACCGCATCACAACCTCAAACTGCACATTTATCCTTATGTCAAATAATAATATTTTGTGTAGGGCAACCAGACTGTGTTTGCCGCATTCGACCTGTTCACACGCACTGGCACAAAACGACAATAATAGGTACTCGCACGTTTGCCTATACACATCCGTTAGCCACCAAAACTGCCCTACCGAGTTCAGTAATGTTACCATCAGGAACTCGAAACAGACAAACTATACCTACTAATTAGGTTCAACTTTGTTGCATTCCCACGCTGTGACTCTTCTTTTAACCCTCTGCTGCCCGACGTTATACTTTTTGCAAGAGGTTTTATTTATGTTTTCCATTTGCCAGGAGCAATTTCCAATGAAAATTTCTGGCAAAGTGACACGAACAAATTTACGGGAAAAAATCCCGTCAAATTCGATTCAATAAAAAAATATGTTCAATAATTCTGTGAATCGAGAAATTAAATCAATTTCTGTATACAGTCTGTTAAAGGCAGAATTGTCAGTAGTGGGTTAGTTGGTTCGCATCGTCATTTGATGCGTTGAAATCTTAACTGAGTTGAACTTATCAGACACATCAAACCATGGATAGTTTCTGCTAAACGAAGCCAACGAAGTAGAAAGACAATCCTCTCATAGTTGGAGACGACGGTAAAAATGAATGTATTATACATAGACAGCAAGTCTGCACAAAATGTTTCGCTGCTAACCTAAAGCTGTTTGCTTGAATTTTCATCACGTTGTGCTAAAGTTGTACCTACGAGGTGTTTTTTTCCGTCGTGACCGGAATGTGTGTTGTATGATGCTGGTTTTTCTTCACTTGCCGACAGGTTATATTACTTTCATACTTTATTGCGAATTTTCCATTAGCAGTTGTCCGGGAGCTATGATAGCGGCACAGACGAACGCTTCAATAACCACAAAGATAAATTAAGCTTTAATTCGGCGTTAGACTACTAGCCAACAACCATCATCAACATTATAGCTTCTCGAGAGGAGAATCTCCACGATCTGCGATGCAATGCAATAAAACTAATGATGTAAAATTTCCCTCAGATTTCTTTCAGTGCTTTGGTACGACGTGTTAAAGATAAACACTTTCACACTCACTTTATAGTGAATTGATTCTGCCTTGGATGGGAAAGTCCTGTAGTACGGAAACAAAGTAGATTTCAAGGAAAAAGTTCTTTTTTGCCTTTGGAAGCATTCGCTTGACCTGTCTGCGGTTAACGAGACATAGCTGGGGGGTGTCGTCCGTTTCACTGTCGAGTTCCAGATGCAAGCAATGTTTTTTGTCCGATGGCGTATCCGTATAAGTTTAGCAAGGAAATTAATTCTTCCGCCTTCTTAGGGATAAAATAGAGGCAACGTAATTCAACAGTCAACATTTTAATAGGCGATTGTTACTGCCCATTTAATTTGTTTGTTGAAATTTGGATAACCTGAGTAGGAAATGGGTACGAGAATCCTGAAAATTTCGACTTCTCATGCACGTTTAACATAAAGTACGGTAGTGGCTATCTATTTTAATGCATCGTGGGAAAGTGGATAAATAACAATAGGATATCTTTCCAAAGACCCGAGCTGTACCCATCGGAAGTTAACACCCTTGGGCGTTCATTCCGGACCGCGGCCAGATTGGACAAAGTGGCCGATCTTTTCGTTTCGCTTTCTAATGGCTTCCACAGCCTGGTAGCAGTCGGTTGACAAATGATGATGACGATAATGGCGGCTTCGACGAATAAGTGCAATTTCACAAATCAGTGAAAGCCCCCAACGCCAACGAACTCACACTCTCGTTCCCATCGGCAGCGATACAGTTGCTATCGGCTAGATGCCGCAGTGAGTACGCAAAATTGCATGCTGCAGGAAGCCTGGAGAGAAGGGGGCCAATAGTTGTGCTTACTCACCCGATTTATTCGACGAAAGCGCGCTATTACCATATCTAGCATACATGAAAGTAGTAGCAAACATTCACCAGTTGTGTGGTCCCTTTGCTGAAATTCGATCCACTTTAGCTTTCCATTTTTGCGACTCCAGATATTGTGCTGCACTAAGTAAATAACCGTGATGATACTTTACGCCACACTGACCCAGATTCTGAGAACAAGGACCGAATTTACAGCCAGATCGCATCATGCTGGGCTGAACCCCTTCGGACCAAGCTTGGAGTACCATCAAAGCAAACCCACTTTTCCCTTCTGTCGGGCGGTTGTGTTGTTCGCTGAGATGATGAGTCCGTGGTTATTATGTGCAGTTAGGAAAATTATGTCATATGTTGAGATAAAGAACCCGCCGCACGGGGCTAACCAGCAGTCGGGAAGCTTGACCCAGAGTTTACTATCCGCCATCAAGAACCGTGCTTTGTTATACATTATGCTATACGATGCATTAATCAAAGTGCACGGAAATGACCACTTGTGGGCAATGAATAAATTTACATCGAAAAGATGCAAGAATGAAAAATTAAACATAGTCAGTGCCTTCCGTCGCATGAACAAGCTCACTTTCCGTAAATCAACCACAGAAGCAACCTGCCAATCATTTTACGATGTCAGCCCTAGCAATACCTACCTACTGTACTTATTATTGTTTATCCTGTCTATTTTGTTGTTGAATGAGTTAGAAACCATTTGGTTTTGAGTGGCATGTGCATCATCGGCAATTTTTCGCTAATCTAGCACATCTAGATAATCTAGTCTTTCCTAAGCTAATGAATGTGAATAATATAATATTTCTCATTTGGTAAAAATAATCCTTAGGCCACCCCTATATCGATTATTCGTATTTCTTTTGGGTCAAGGAAATAATGTTTGAGGTGAAATTAGTCGTCATCGATTCTGCCAATTTCAAAACCAGTTTTTTGACGTAGGACTACGTCTTACGGCAAGTTTTGAGATAGGGTGTCATTCCAAAAAATCGAAAAATGCGAGCGTCACGAAAAATGAAAGGTTTTGAGCGCTAATAACTCAGCGGTTTTCCGATCGATTTTCAATATTCTTACACCAATCGATCGGAAAATCTTCTAAGAATTGACCCAAATGAAGAAAAGTATGGATTCTTGATGTTGAACTATTGAAAAATTGAAAATAATAAACCTATGTTTTACCAGAATTCTCGCTTCGTGATTGGTTGGAAGATTCTTTACGATGATATAAACCTATACCAATTTGATATCTGTGCTTGGGAAGTAAGCCAAAACAAGTGACAGGTTCCTCATTTCAACAAGATTTCTTAAGACCACGGTTCAACCTAGACCATTTTGATGTCCTTGCTTGGGAAGTACGCCAGAGAGAGCAACAAAGCCCCTCGTGCCAACAGATTTCTTACGAACGCGATATGATCGCGTCCAATATGATGTCTGTGTTAGGGAAGTGTGCCAGGAAAAATGACACAAGTTCGTTGTCCCAACAGATCGCAAATTCTTTACTGCGAGATGATTAAACCTCGGCGAACTTGATATCTGTGTTGGAAAAATGTGCTACAGCTGTAGTGTTCGGTTATAATACGACTCTGTATGAATACGCATGCTTGCCGTTTCATTAGAAGTGTAGTGGAAAGATGTGCTGTTGATAAAATAGGATTGAATTGGTAAAATCCCTTCAACGTGGGAAACCATGGATAATAAGAACAATCTTTAATTTCAGTAAGGTAGCAGGAAAGCAATAGTTTGTGTTCTTGATTTTGTTAAATTGTTTTCAAATGCACAATCTTTTGAGAATTGAACGTATGCAATGTTACTACTTTGATAAATGTTACATACAACGCATGTAGCATGTATAGGGTAAACGCACCATGAGTGGTGGTAGTACCAGTAGTGGTGGAAACTCGAATTATTCCATTATTTTTGCAGATTTTGGTACAAGTTAGATACTTATCAAATAATACTGTTACTGGTAGTTCGATACTTATCAAACTTGTACCAAAATATGCAAAAATAATGGAATAATTCGAGTTTCCACCACTACTGGTACTAACACCACTAATGGTGCGTCTACCCTATATGTTGCATATAGCATGTATACATGATTACATGAAGAATCGAATGATTACAAGCATGAATACATGCCACTATCACTACAAAGAGACTTACGTAGTCCTGCGTCACCTATATATCCGGTCGTGTCTTGTACACAACCCCTCTGATTTTTAAGCTAAAATTCTGTTCATGAAAATATATTCGCTGTGTTCAGATTGGCAAGAAGCATGCATTACATTTTTGTAAACAGAATCCTGCTTTTGGGCCCAAAAACTGCTTCCGAAATTGGGCTTTCCGACGAAAAGTTATTGACTGCTAGTTTCCTATTAAGGTGATGATGATGATGATGATGATGATGATGATGATGATGATGATGATGATGATGATGATGATGATGATGATGATGATGATGATGATGATGATGATGATGATGATGATGATGATGATGATGATGATGATGATGATGATGATGATGATGATGATGATGATGATGATGATGATGATGATGATGATGATGATGATGATGATGATGATGATGATGATGATGATGATGATGATGATGATGATGATGATGATGATGATGATGATGATGATGATGATGATGATGATGATGATGATGATGATGATGATGATGATGATGATGATGATGATGATGATGATGATGATGATGATGATGATGATGATGATGATGATGATGATGATGATGATGATGATGATGATGATGATGATGATGATGATGATGATGATGATGATGATGATGATGATGATGATGATGATGATGATGATGATGATGATGATGATGATGATGATGATGATGATGATGATGATGATGATGATGATGATGATGATGATGATGATGATGATGATGATGATGATGATGATGATGATGGTGTTGATACTGGGATTGTTTAACGCCCCTGAAACGCAGGCAATCCGTCAAACCGTTTTTCGGAGGTACGAAGCCATCGGCTTCTGAAGCCGCAATAACTGTTCTTTCTCCAAAGGAATAATTCTAACAGTACCTGTCCTGATCTGGTAAAAGAATATGTAGAGAGCGATGGACCGCCGTTCCAAGTCATTCCCCTGATTAACCCTCTAACGGGCAACATCGTAAAATCAAGCCAATGACTATTTTATCATGAAAGTACACTCAAAAGAACCTGAAGTCTTGATTTTCATGCAAAAATACTTACCTGGAGGAGCGCCAGGTTAGAAAAAGCCCAATTTCCCTATTTCGTTTTTCATGTCTTACGCTCTACCCAGATATTTTTTCAATTCAAATACATTACAAAATTGAAATAAAGCATGAAATTTACTCATAGAAAAATTTTAAGGTCAATCGTTTTGTTCTAGATGTCCTTTTTCTCCAAAAGTAAAAACTGATCAACTGTCAGAAATCAAAATCAACTGTGAATGATTTCAACTTGATCATATGCAGAAAAAACTCACGCGTGAGTTTTTCTGTTTTCATAGCAAGAAGCACAAAACTCACACATCTTTCTTCCCGCTGGATCACATTCTGCTTTGGTTCAACTGCTACCCGGAGCTATACACCTATACATACAAATTCGTTGTTGAACAGCATAGCCATTCTCTCGTGCGATACGTAACTGTGACTGAGCCTAAGAGAATGAATTTCTAAATAAATCGTAAAGTTAAACTAAAACACACATTTAAAGTACATGTTTATATAATTCTTATTATGCTTTTTACTTTCTAGTTAAGAAAATGTCGATTCCCGCAATGGAAAAATGTAAATTCTGCCAATTTGTTTGCCATCTTAATTCATGAATGTGTGCTAGCTTTTTTCGCATATGATGTTTTCTCTGGCGGTTAATTCTCTTTCGCTTTCTGGTTCGTTGTATGAAATACCAGCTGTGGAAGAAGTAAGCAAAATGCTCACAGCTGAATTTGGTTCACATCGCACAACAACAGAAACATCGCATATAATAGCGAGAGAAATTCATATCTGAGTTCGGCGCTTCTGATCAAGGTTGAAATTTCATGGTCCTTGAAATCTCATTGAGTTTTTCAACACTGATCATAATGCACCATAGAATAAATTTGAGTTACGCAAAAATTTCTGTTTTATTTGAATGAGAGTCCTTATCCTACTACCACAGCAGTGAGGGGTCTCAAACCATCATAAAATAAATTCATGCCTCCAAAATTCCCCAAATGCCAAAATTTGGTTCCATTTGCTTGATTAGTTCTCGTGTTATGAGGAACTTGGTAGGGTATTGTCGTTATCGTCGGGCCTCTGTTATGGTCGGGCCATCACGATTTTACAGTTTTAGTAACTCATGATATCTCTGATACAACCATTGTAAAACTTCTTACTGTGATAGCTAACTTTTCACAATATTGTGAGTTTCAATCGTGTATTCAAAACACCCGTACTGAATTCAGTGACTAAATCTTATGAAAAAAGTTTTCCAGGCGCAATGAACTTTTCTTCAAGAAATGATTCATGAAATGCAATTATCGAGATAAATGTTGAAAATGTATGAAGTGTGTTGTGCTGCACACGAAGACTATAGATAAATCCCCTCCAGTTAGGTGTTTGGGGAGGCTAAGGCGAAATACTAGAAAAGCGCTATTTGTAAAGGTCGGGCCACTTGAGAAGTCATGGTTGGGCCACCATAATTTTAAGCGCAGAAACGCAATAATCACTAGAGAATGTCAGTCACGTAAAATGTGATGAAATAAAGCAAAGTTAATACGATAAAAACCTAGATGTTTGTTGTTTTTTTCATTGTACAGTGGTAACCCGATTTTGTCACTCCCCGATTTTGTCACTCCCCGATTTTGTCACCCCCGATTTTGTCACGTTTTTTACCCGATTTTGTCACGCTTTTGATTTATCAAAAGCTTAGTTTGAAAATCATTTTGAAACATGTCAAATGTGTTAAGACACTGTGAAAAGAGCTGTGTTGATTATCGTGGAGTTTTCACAAAAGTTGTTTCTTATCTCCACAACTATAATATCTAGAAGGTCACTTTCTTTGGCAAAGTTCTTTATAATAATCTTCTCAAAAATTTTGTGGAACATTGTTTTGCTCTATCTCTTACTGCTTGAAAAATAAATTTTCTATCTTACTTTTAGGAGGATTAATCAAAGAATGGTTCATACCATAAGGAAGAGCTTTTCACGCTATGAAATTTCTATGAACATAGTTAACCAGTATAATCAACCATTTCGGCGCAATTAAAAAACGCGTGTTTTCATACCTGTGGGACTGCTGTGAACAGGTGACAAATGTCCACAGAGAGGTAGATGGAAGTGCGAAATGTCCTAAAAGTGATCAGAAAGAAATATATGTAGTTCGTTCTAAGTTATCTGCAAAAAAATAAAAATTGAAAAAATACCCGATTTTGTCACTGTCCCGTTTTAGTCACCCCTAAATTCATCATGGGGGTGACAAAATCGGGTCATTACTGTAGTTGTACACTTCGGAAAAGTCGATTGTAGCAATATTGATTTTACAAGATCACCAAAATTTCGCAAAAATGCAATTAAAAATAGGGTGTTTGTACCTATATGAGTCGTTGTTCACGGAATTCATTCTTTTCTTGTCTCTATATAGAATTTCAATACGTACGTCTTAGATTTTCTTTGGTGGCCCAACCTGTACAACATGGCCCGACTATGCCAACATTTTTTGTCTTCGCGTAAATGCCTATAACTTCTTTTATTTTTCAAGCAATCAGTTCAAAACTTTCCGGGAATATAGTTTATTATTAGACCTTTTCAGCGATGTATTTAGATTTCCAAAATTCCTTTTGAAACGAAAGTTATGGGCGAATTCCAACAACGTGGCCCAACCACGACGACACTCCCCTATTTCATTTGTATAGGAGAAACCCCCTTCTAAAGTGACGAGAAGTCCTAAATCACCATAGAAAAATTGTATTGTAAATTTGTATTTAATTTGTATGGCCACCCTCTCCTAAAAGGCGGAGCGGTCATAAATCGCCATAAAAAAATGCCTGCCTCCTAAAACCCCTAGATGCCAAATTTGGTTCCATTTACTTGATTACTTCTCGAGTTATGAGGAAATTTGGATTTAATTTGTACAGCCCCCCCCCCCTCCTAAATAGGAGAGGGGTCTTAATGCACCATAGAAAAATTTCTGCCTTCAAAAACTCCCACATGCCAAATTTGGTTTCATTTGCTTGATTACTTCTCTAGTTATTAGGAAATTTGTATTTCATTTGCATGGGAGCCCCCCTCTTAGTGGGGTGAGGGGTCTTCATCCATCATAGGAATCTTTCCCGGCCTCAAAGACCCCTACATGCAAATTTTCACGCCAATCGGCTCAGTAGTTTTCGATTCTATAAGGAACATACGGATAGACAGACAAACAGAAATCCATTTTTATATATAAGTCTAGCTGACCCAACAAATTTCGTAAATTGTGTTGTACTTAAATCGTGAATCTCGGACGACCTTTATCAAAATCTCGAGTTTTACAAGTTTTTAAGGAGCTCAACCTTAGATGATTCATTGAGTTACGTAACTATGAAAGCATGAGGTGTTTAATAACCAAATTTGGAATTTTTCTCACAGTAAAGTAGTAAACCACCCCCCTCCATACCACCGTTGCATTGCCAGGTAAACTGAAGCGGATAGCACTTAAATATTCATCGTGATTGTATAACATTTCGCCGAATACCATTTCCCGAAAAACCTTAAAACAAAACCAAAAAATCATCGTATCAAAAATCACCATAATGCAAGAAATTAAATTTAAATCTTCACTTCGTTGTGGTTGCTTGTACTACCAAGATAAAACTGGTTGGCTGCGATACATCGCTTATAACCTTACTATAAGTGGGGCGTAGCAATACAATATGGTGCACCAATCAAAGTTGATTAAAAAATTCTCTTTGTTTCTTTTGCTCCCTCCCCCTACACTTGCGCAATACCTGAAGGAAAAAAAACTTTATAAAATGTTTGTAATGGCCTAACTGGTTTTAGAAAATAGCATAATTATGATGGCGCGTTAATTTTAGTCACTTATTATTCCAAATACACGATAAAATTTAATGCGCATATGCGGCATAACTACGGAAACTGCAGAATTAGATATTCTTGGAGCTATTGTATTCGCTATAAACCGAATCGATATGGTTGATCTGACAGTAAAACTTTAACTTTTCAGTTCACGGATATATATTTATAAGTAATAAAAGATGTCGAATTGATTTATCTTTTTACGCGGGAAGCTTTATAACTTTTTTTTGTGAGGACTCATCTCTGCGCCCAGCATCGTTGATCTATTGTGATATAGCCCAGTTGTTTGCTGTATGACCCGCACTGCATTTCTTTTGGCTATAATCACTATTGAATGAGCGATTTGCTTATTAAATGTTATGCGCGCTTGTATGTAATGGGTTTACCTTTCCTCCAAAGCTTACTCTACTTTACCCACTCGTTCATCACTGCAGGTACTATCCTATATTAAAGCTGTCCCTGGTGAGGACTCAATGCATTCCTCTCACCAGTACACTTTAACTATAAGAGTGACTTTTGCACTGTCAAGAGGCTTCATCTGGAAAGAATGGAAACTAGCATACATGAAGAGTAATGAGGGGCCTGAGAATAAACCCATGCTAAAGTCATTTGCAACCAACGGCTTGATTCTACTAAGTTTCGAACCCACGACACTCACTTGTCAAAACAAACTCGGTAACCTTGCGGCTTTATCGCACAAAGCGAAAAAATAATCTATACCTATAAAGAAGGATTTCTGTCCGTCTGTCTGTCTGTCCGTATGTTCCTTATAGAATCGAAAACTACTGAACCAATCGGCATGAAAATATGCATGTAGAGGTTTTTTGGGGCCAGGAAAGGTTTTAGTGATGGTTAGAAACCCCTCCCCCTACTAAGAGGGGGGGCTCCCATACAAATGAAACACAAATTTCTGCATAACTCGACAACTAATCAAGCAAATAGAACAAAATTTGGCATGTGAAGGTTTTCGAGGGCAAGAATATTTTCTATAGTAAATTAGGACCCCTCCCCACTTTAAGAGGGGGTGCTCCTGTACCAAAGAAACACAATTTTCGTCATAACTCGAGAAGTAATTAAGCAAATGGAACCAAATTTGGCATGTGGGTGTTTTTGGAGACTAAAATTTTTTCTATGATGAATTGGGTATGATCCTATACACATGAAATTCAAATTTCCTCATAACTGAAGAACTAATCAAGCAAATGGAACAAAATTTGGCATGTGAAAGTTTTCGAGGGCAAGAATATTTTCTATGGCAAATAAGGACCCCTACCACTTTAAGAGGGGGGCTCCTATACAAACGAAATACAAATTTCCTCATAACTCGAGAACTAATCAAGCAAATGGAACCAAATTTGGCACGTGGGTGTTTTTGGAGACAAAACTTTTTTCTATGATGAATAGGGACCCCTCCCCACTTTAGGAAGGGGGGCTCCTATACAAATGAAATGCAAATTTCCTCATAACTCGAGAATTAATCAAACAAATGGAATTAAATTTGGCATGTGAAAGTTTTCTAGGGCATGAATATTTACTATGGTGAATTAGAACCCCTCCCCATTTTGAGAGGGGGGGCTCCTATTCAAACGAAATACAAATTTCCTCATAACTCGAGAACTAATCAAGCAAATGGAAGCAAATTTGACACGTAGGTGTTTTTGGAGACAAAATTTTTTTCTATGGTGAACTAAGACCCCTCCTCACTTTAGAAGGGGGAGCTCCTATACAAATGAAATACAAATTTCCTCATAACTCGAGAGCTAATCAAGCAAATGAAACCAAATTTGGCATGTGAAAGTTTTCAAGGGCAAGAATATTTTCTATGGTGAATTAGAACCCCTCCCAACTTTAAGAGGGGGGGCTCCTATACAAACGAAATACAAATTTCCTCATAACTCGAGAACTAATCAAGCAAATGGAACCAAATTTGGCAGGTGGGTGTTTTTGGAGACAAAAATTTTTTCTATGATGAATTGGGACCCCTACCCACTTTAGGAGGGGGGCCCCTATACAAATGAAATTCAAATTTCCTCATAACTCGAGAACTAATCAAACAAATAGAACCAAGTTTGGCATGTGGAGGTTTCTGGAGGCAGAAATATTTTCTATGGTGAATTGGGACCCCTCCCAACTTTAAAAGGGGGTGCTTCTACACAAATGAAATACAAATTTCCTCATAATTCGAGAACTAATCAAGCAAATGGAACCATATTTGGCATGTGGGTGTTTTTGGAGGCAACCATTTTTTCTATGATGAATTAGGACCCCTTACCTTTTTAAGAGTGGGGGCTCTCATACAAACGAAATACAAATTCCCTCATAACTCTAGAACTAATCAAGCAAATGGAACCAAATTTATCATGTGGGTGTTTTTGTAGACAAGAATATTTTCAATGGTATATTTTCTATGGATTTCCCCACTTTAAGAGGGGGGGCTCCTATACAAATTTCCTCATAACTCTAGAACTAATCAAGCAAATGGAACCAAATTTGACATGTAAGTGGTTTTGGACGCAAGATTTTTTTCTATGGTGAATTGAGACCCCTCTCTTCTTTAGAAAGCGAGTTATGGCCCATCTCCCCTTCAAGAGGGTGGGCTTCCATACAAATGAAATGCAAATTTCATCTTATCTCGAGAACTAATCAATCAAATGGAACCAAATTTGGCATGTGGGAGTTTTAGATGGCAGAAATTTTTTCTATGGTGAATTACGACCCTTTCCCCTGTTAAGAGGGGAGCTCCCATACTAATGAAATTCAAATTTCCTTATAACTTGAGAACTAATCAAGCAAATGGAACCAAATTTGGCATGTGGGAGATTTTGGAGTCTTGAATTTATTTTACGATAGTTAGAGACCTCTCACCCCTGTGGTAGGGGTATATGGACTCTCATACAAATAAAACAGCAATTTTTGCGAAACTCAAAAACTAATCGAACTCGAGAAATTCGAGACTCTTCCATAAAACATTAGTCAATACAAGACCACAAAAACTATCTATAGTAACACTAGATCATTCAGGACGAGACGGTCGCGAGTGTTGCCGGTGACCCGCCGTCGGAAGCGCCGCCCACTGGGGGGCTTGCAAAACTCGAGATTGTGACAAAGATCATCCGAGATTCATGATTTATGTACAACACAGGTTAATTTGTGGCAATACGAAGTTTGTCGGGTCAGCTAGTAATATAATAAAACTTAATTTGCAGCTTGGGTAATCAGATTAAAAAAAATCGTTCTATTTTTTTTGTACTGAATTTCCCGAAAACAGCGAAAACGTCCGATGTTACATGTACAGAATTATGTTTGTCATTTATCATGGAATAGTTCAACTAGAAAACCTTAAGACTGCTTAATGGTTACACGATTTACTGCTGCTCGAGTCACTTATTCTGGAGTAAAACCAGCACAAACCGTAGTGATCGGAATCGCTTTCTTCGGGTAGATATTATCGCTTTTTGAACCATGACTGCAATTGTAAATAATAACGGCTGATCGAAATGGGCGGCTTGAAGATTGTCGTAAACTTGACATCACCCACCGTTTATGTCACCAACCACAGAACCGGTTAATGTTTACCAACTAGCGCTCCAGATGGATCATGTAAGACACAAATGCATAACTATTTCAAAGCTTTCTCTTCGCGTCAGACTCTATCTATTTTCATGCAGGTTCAAGCTGCTTATCGGCACATCAATCGAAATCATAGGTTGTCACATATTTTTCCATCCCACCACTTTTTCACTGAAACATAAAAACAAAACAACAGGCACGATATAGTAACCTTGCCGCTGCTTCTGCTTGTATGATCAACGCGAGGCCATGTCAAGTTTGATGTTTGGTGTGGTTAGTTTTTTCTGTAAATAACTTATTTGACTCAAAATGTTCATTTCTTGATTGATGTGATTCATGCAATACAGGTATATTTTTGTTAGTCTTCTTATTGCAGATCTATTATTAATCAATTTGCAAGACAAAATAAGGGATTTCATCCCAACATAAAAGCAAAGCGGAGATCGCATTGGACGTTGCAGGATACGATGTAATCTTCCGTTAAAAATATACTACTTCAAACGGCATTTTAACAAACCTCGGACGTTATAATTGCAGCCAAAATGATAATTTGAAACGTTACTGCACAGGTCAAAACACTCCAAAGGCAGACTGCATAAACAAAACTATTGTTGAAACTATTCTCACTCGTTTGTGCACTCTTTGCTGGCTAACTAAAATGCTTCGATGCGCCTGCAAGTGGATCGCTTATTTTTCGAAAACTCCACCGCTTCCGTGAGAAATTCCCTACCAAGCCAGGGTAAAAGGCGATAGAAAAATAGGCATACAAACCTTCCACCAGCGTAACAAAATAGCTCAATTAATCTCCAATCAGCAACGAGCCACCGATTTCATCCATCATCAAGCACAAGCGACGAACTCGATACTTTTTCCAGCGCCGGCCGCGCCAGCCTCGTCAGGCCAACGTCGGTCGGTCGCTGGCAAGTGATTTCGTAGGCGAGATCGTAACGATCGAAGTTCACTTACCTCTGACGCCGTGTATTCCGGAAAAGCTGCTGCCGTCGTTGTTTGGGAAAATCGAGGTGTCGGTGAAACTTATCGCTCGAGTTTGGACCCCAGCCAGCAGCCAGCACCAGCGCTGCGGACGCTGATCAGATGTATAGGAAATACGAGGCATCCGTTCCTACCGAAGGGGACTCGAGAGTATGAGCCGAGTGTGGACCAATGAACTCCAAAGTTGACGACGCGTCAGTCGAGCCAACCATCGAGAAGGAAATCCGCGTCCAAGTGAAGGTAACATTTGTATGCCTAGGTGTGTGTTGTTGCAGTGTTGTTTTTATTTTCCCGTGCTGTTGCATGTTGTTTTCGGCCCCCTTCGCTGCTGAGGTGGAAACCACGGCATTTTCTTTCATCGCTCCGTAAAGCTGAAGCCGGTGGCCGGCGGGAGGCGGCCAAACTCTTGGGATACTAGACGAAAGATAAACAATAATAAACCGGTAAAAGAGAGCGAGAGGAATGCTTCTGTGAGATTTCATGGGGGAGAGAATGACAGACCACCGCAAAGGAAAATGTTGTCAGACTTCTCTGCGCTCTTCGCTGCTAGATTAAAGTGGCTATAGTGATGGCTTGCGGTCTGAGAGGTCTTGGCCTGCGTGCAGTTTGAGGCTGCAATCAAGTTCAAGTTGAGCGTAACCGTTTTCTTCTTTTTAAAGTTTGATTTGTTGGGTTGCCGTGGAGAGGCCACTGCCGGAGAGATGAATGAATGAAAGTCTCCCCGCGAAGAACCCGCGTCCCGCGGTATAATTTCTAGGTAGCTCTCGTTGAAATTGGCGTTTGGTCTGCCAGTCGGTTCGAGTGGAAAAAAAATCTTCGTACATTGGCTTCAGCCGATCGGTGGCGGTGCGAGAAAGAGAGAGGGACAGACATAGAGATATAATAAAAACGTAAATACGTAAATACTGGCAACAGGAAAATTTATTATTCGAATGATATGGGGGGGAATCAAGAAACAAGTATCACATATATAAATCGACGGTCCGTTCTGCAACTTCATATCATATCCAATCCTTGTACTCGGCGGTCACGTCGTGTTTTTCGTGTGTTTCGTTTGTCTGAATCCCGGTTGTGCAGCCGCCAAGGCGAGTGAACGCGCTTTTTTTCCAATTTTCGTGATTTAAGAAAAGAGGAAGTGAAAACAGATCTATCGATAGACCTAGGGAGTGATCAGCAAGTGCCTTAGATAGCAGAAAAAATGGCTTTCAGTTATAAAGTAGTTGGAGTGTTATGTGTGGTGCTTGCCGCGGCTACAGCCTTACCTGCAGAAGATACCCGCACCTCACGAAATGCCATCAACACTGAGGGTGACCTAATGAGCAGCATTTACAAGGATTGCTTGCAGTCAGATTCGGTGTCCTGTGTGAAATATAAGATCTTCAGCTTCTTTGACAAAGTTGTGGCCAAACGTAGCGCGTTCTCGTTATCCGATGGTGTCACCGTTGTTAAGACGCCAGGAGTCGAAACCGATGGTGCTCCACGTTCCCTTAGTGGTGACGAGTCTATCGAACAGCTGATCCTATCCCGCCTTCAGAACTTCCTGTCCACTCATACCATCAAAGTTGACTTAAAAGGATCGGATATTGTGAATGCCGTCACCTCGACCGGACGCGCTTTGGAGGATGTCTCGGAAAATCTCTTGGAAGATGGTGAGGATGGTGCCGGTGAAGCCCGTGGCAAGAAGAAGAAGGCAGCCAAGATCTTGGGACCACTGATGTTGGCCGTTGCTCTGAAGGCTGCTGCTCTGCTGCCACTTCTGTTAGGAGCGATTGCATTGATTGCAGGCAAGGCTCTGCTGATCGGTAAAATTGCTCTGGTTCTGTCCGCCATCATTGGGCTTAAGAAATTGCTGTCACAAGAAAAACATGTCACTTATGAAGTCGTTGCCCACCCGCACCACACCAGCAGCCATTCTACGAGCCACGGTGATGCCTACTCGCTGGGAGGATCCTTCGGAGGCGGCGATGCCGGCAGCTATGGTGCCAGTTCCGGACACGGTAGTGGATGGGGACGAGCCATCGATGCTCAGGACCTCGCCTATCAAGCCCAGAAACCATAAGCAGTCACACCCAACCACGGACCTGGAAACGATAGTCGAAACATTAGTTACACGAAATTCGCAACTGATTGCAAGTGTACTCCTTAGAGGAGTTTACTGTTAAGCCCCAAGTACCGTTCAATACTCGAACCAATGAGTGCATTATTGGCATCATTGGTTTCACTCTTATTTATTTAACTTAATTAGATGGTTTTGTCTTCAGTAATTGATTTTGATAAGTTAAATTATTTGAAATATTCATCAATCATCCGCGTTTGAGTAGACGCTAGGAGTAATTTAATTTATTTAGCCAAGATTGCAAGCAAACCAAGCAAGTAAAGCAGAAAAAATAACAAAAAAAAAAGAATTGAAACGCATATTGTGTGACGAGCATCTACTGCCAAGCAAAGACTTATCTCATATTTCTCCTTCACTCACTCGCTCCAAGCAATCAAATCTTCTTAAGTTGAAAGCATAGTCTCCAAGAATAGCTAGTTATTAGCGATTACTTTAAGGACGAAAGACACTCTATTGTACTATAATTTCCTCTGACTTCTATCTTCGAAGCTTTCTCTATCCTTTCAGCTTCTAAACTTCTTAGTTCTATCGCACACATCAAACTCTTACAAGCAACCGAATTGTGCAATTCATCTCCATCGTTCCTGCAGTAATCTCTTTCTTAAGTGTAAAAATAGAACTCGTGAAACTTGCCGCCAAAAAAAAAGAAAAGAATGTCAACTAAATACAAGAAATTCATCTGAACGTAAAGTTTTATTTCCCGCCCAGCAACTATCTTCCATATTTCCGGAGCATCACAAAGCAGTCGGAGAATGTTGTTGCCATAAAAATTGTTCCGATTAACCGCATCACAGATACATTCCCCGACGGAAAAGACCTTACTGGCAAACTAACCTTCATTTCAGTCTATCCTCTACCTATCAGTCTGTTCTTCAACCCTTCGCCTTCCGTTCTGTCCATTCACCTTCATACCGCATCGAACCGATCATTCTTCCATAAGTGAAAAGTACTCAATAAAAACTAGTTTTGTTGTGAAAAAGTAATAAAACGAAAAATTTATGTTGCGTTTCATTTGTTTATTCTTTCCGAACCAAAACATCATCTCCGTCAGCTCATCAATGATACTATGTTGTAGGTTTCAAGATCTTTAAAAGTCTTGCAACAATCGAGCATCGACCAGCATAGGAGTTTGCTGTCAAGTGGAATGAAAGCACGGCGCTGCATTCGCAATTTGACTCGTTACCGGGCGGGGCTCTTTCACTGGCGTACCGACTGAGATGAATATTAAATACACGAACGCATGCTCGAACACATCATGGAAAGGCATTCCACTGCCCGGTGGACCGGCTTCCAAATGAGCCTCCAAGTCGTACTCCACGAGAAGTTGCTTTTTCTTTTCTTTCTCCCCGCATAATTGTGGTTTTATACTGCTCTTATCTACTTTTCATCTGAACAGCAAAGCGAGCGGCGATGGAAAGGACCGTAAAAATCCACTGAATCATCACCGGTTCTCTATTATTACCGGAGGCGGACGGGCAGTGCCCCTCCCCCCCCCCCCCCCGCCCCTCCTTCCGCCCTTTTCCATGGGAAAGCCAACACAAGCTGAGAGCTCTAATATGAAGCAGTTATGGCTAGGCGAGGAAAAATGTGCACTTGTGATGGAAATAAATTAACAATTTAGTCGGCAATTGCAAACTTTTCATATATTAAGCTGAGCAACATTTAGATTGAAAGTCTTACCACTTTCGGTTAATAACTTTGGTTTTAATATGCAAATTACAGTTTTGTTCAATTTTATTAGTTCCCGATTTTGATTATCCATTACTTAATCTCTCTCTCTCTGTCAGGCTTTGTCTATCGTTGATGTTATTCGAATTCATCAACCGCGAAGGGAAATTTTTGTAGATAACAAAACAGTCTAAAAATCACAAATTATTGGTCTCTATATAGAATTGGATCGATAGAGGATGCACACTGAGAATGGTTTCCTGCTCCCAAGCATCATTTTGATGGTTCTTTGTACAATTTCAGTTGCCTAGATCAATCACGGGAAACACACGAGCGGTGAAACTATGCTATGCTATGGTAATAAAGCAGTCTGCGAAGCATTTCACGACAGTCAACGTTTCCAATTATTAATTTTTTTTTTCTTTGATAATTGATGCTTTCACTCTAATGGTCATTCACGTCATAGATTTCCAAATATATCAGACAAGAAAGTACTAAATAGTCTTACTTACTTTTACTTCACTATTTCAGTGACAATCCGATTATCAAATCTGTGGCTTTAAGATTCGCTTCCGCTTCCTTGTCGGTCTTCAGCTGCCACTCTCGAATTGCCCCTAATACCTACTGTTCTAGCATCCTCGTCAACAGCACTCATCCAACTGATCCGGAGTCTGTCCAGAGGTGTGATAGAGGGTAGTCGCTGGTAGTCGGCGACTACCCAGTTCCCGCAAACTCTGTTTTTTGACGTACGACTACGTCTTACGGCAAGTTTTGAGATAGGGTGTCATTCCAAAAAATCGAAAAATGCGAGCGTCACAAAAAATGAAAGGTTTTGAGCGCTAATAGCTCAGCGGTTTTCCGATCGATTTTCAATATTCTTACACCAATCGATCGGAAAATCTTTTAAGAATTGACCCAAATGAAGAAAAGAATGGATTCTTGATGTTGAACTATTGAAAAATTGAAAATAATAAATCTGTGTTTTACCAGAATTCTCGCTTCGTGATTGGTTGGAAGATTCTTTACGATGATCTAAACCTATATGTACCAATTTGATATCTGTGCTTGGGAAGTAAGCCAAAACAAGTGACAAAGCTTCCTCATTTCAACAAGATTTCTTAACACCGCGGTTAAACCTAGACCATTTTGATGTCCTTGCTTGGGAAGTACGCCAAAGAGAGTAACAAAGCCCCCTCGTGCCAACAGATTTCTTACGAACGCGATTGAACGTAGTCCAATTTGATGTCTGTATTAGGGAAGTGTGCCAGGAAAAATGACAAGTTCGTCCCAACAGATCGCAAATTCTTTACCGCGAGACGATTAAACCTCGGCGAATTTGATATCTGTGTTGGAAAAATGTGCTACAACTGTAGTGTTCGATTATAATACAACTCTGTATGAATACGCATGCTCGCCGTTTCATTAGAAGCGTAGTGAAAAGATGTGATGTTGATAAAATAGGATTGAATTGGTAAAATCCCTTCAACGTGGTAAAACATGGATAATAAAAACAATCTTTAATTTCAGTAAGGTAGCAGGAAAGCAATAATTTGTGTTCTTGATTTTGTTAAATTGTTTTCAAATGCACAATCTTTTGAGAATTGAACGTATGCAATGTTACTACTTTGATAAATGTTACATACAACGCATGTAGCATGTATATATGTTGCATATAGCATGTATACATGAAGAATCGAATGATTACAAGCATGAATACATGCTACTATCACTACAAAGACACTTACGTAGTCCTGCGTCACCTATATATACGGCCGTGTCTTGTACACAACCCCTCTGATTTTTTTGTAATGAATTTAGCAAGGCGCTAATCTACCACAATTGTTCTTGATTGGTAGTGTCCATCGCTATGAGTATTCATTTGGTTCATCAATGCTTTCTGATTGATCTTGCCTCCTGTCAAACGTCATGAGTTTGAGGACGTTAACAGCTGTTATATCAAAAATCAATGCAAAGCGCTTTCAGTTAGAATTTCTTTAGAATTACTGAGGCGCCATAGTAAAGGCCGCTTATTCAGGAAGCCTTCAGTTACTGTACTGTACTGTAGTGATTCTTATGAAATCCACACCATAAGCGCCCACAGAATCTTTGGACAAGAACAATCAAGAAGCATTTGTTTACTATAGCGCCTTGGTGAGTCTAAAGAAATCATCACTGTATAAGCGCCTTACAGTATGGATTTCATAAGGATCACCAAGGCTACACTAACAGAAGGCTTCCTGATTGATCCTGTCGCACGAATCTGAAGGCGCTTACAGTGAGGATTTTTTTTAGATTCACCAAGGCGCTACACTATCTTTTTGATTGCTTGTTGGCACTTCCAATTTGACAGCGACGATATCGCGCTGAATGAATTCTGTAGTGGGAGAAATTTGGAAACCCAAGGTTCTTGGATAATTGCAGCTGTTAGCTGCTGGTTTACGAACCTTCGACCAAGGACACTGGAAGCGCCCTTGGCATAATGAACGTTCGCTTGCACGCAGCGAAAGCTGCCCTATATTACTGGTTTGCCGTCCTTGGCAGAGTCGTTAGACTCAGAACCTAACGGACGGCTGCAAGTGGCGTGAACGCTTTCTTGATTTCCCGGCTTCCCTGCATCAGAGGGCTTCCATGGCAGCAGTCGACTGGCTTTTCGATCAATTCTGAGTTGTGCGAGTCATTGGCGGTTGACGCAGAGCTCCCTTTCGAGCAACCTTGCGAACCTTCGCAACCGTCGCTGACGTGCCAGGAGCAGATGATTGCCAAATTTCCTAACGAGGTTGCCCCACACGTACCTTCGCGGCTCCTGGCGCACAATCCCCTAATCGGCGGTTGGTCCTCGGCCAACCTGTCGCATACAAGCTTAGCCGAACATATAGTTCAGCATAAAGCCCTGCTTGACAATCGGGTTAACAGACAGAGGGTCTATCTCCAACGCCAGTTCAATGGTGTTCCCTGTCACACTGCGACGAAGTACTCGCCACGTTTGTGTAGAGAAACCGTCGTTCTGATTTTAGAGCAAACAGAGGATCCTCTCGCTCAAGGTATCCATACTGCTCAAAAATACCCCATGAACACAAGGGACCTGCGGACCTCGGAAGGTCCTTCATGGTGTATGTTCGTAGCAGCGCTTTATCCTTTAGCTTGAGGGTTGGTACCGTAGTCTCCAGCCATCTTACTGTTTCGACGCACACACGAGCAGGTAGCCATTCTTGAGCTGACAACTCTTGAACTTTAGCCGTATGACTGGAGAATCTTATTCCGCAGTTCAGGATTTCGTTGCGAATAGCCATAAGCTGATCCGTAGCAAGTATAGTGAATGGGTAATCACTCAACGTGATTGCGATGCTGGAGGCATCTACCATCTCACTATACGAAACACTTTGAGGTTTGGGCGCAGACGACCTTTTATTTTTGCGAACTCTAGGTGGTTTAATACTAGGACCCTTTGCGCTGGTGTTAGGTGACAACAGTCTCCACCGACCGTTGCCGCTTGCTCTGCTCGAGAGGCTGCTGTTGCTGGTCGACTGAGCGAAGGGACAGTTTCCTGGCCTCTTCCTGTGTGTATCCCTTGCTGATATACAGCTTATGCCGCCTTTTCTATGCACTGGAGAGCCGCTTGGGACCAACACGAGACGACGTTGGTGACCCATCATCGTCTGGTCGCGTCTCCGGATCGGGGAGATTGGCCGCTAGACTTTCCACACTCCCGTCTGGTGATCAGCGAAGAAATTGAAAATCCTCCATGCAGCGAATCGCTGTCGAGGTGTCCTCCAGCTCTTCCTCCCTCGTTCGATAAATTGCGCGCGATTTCGTCCTCTGACTCCATTGGTTTCGGCTTTATAAGGCAGCCGGAGCCTAGAAGTGAATTTTTGATTATGTTCTCCATAAAGTTGAGGGGAAAGAAAAGAAGTCTGCAACATTAGAGCCTCTCATGATACGGTAAGGGTAGATTACTGTGGAGGGCGCCCTGGTACTCCACAGGCTCCGTTCGCGGCTGAGTATTTGTACAACCCGCCTTCCACCATTTATCCCTCGGCTCGGGTCGCATGACACCTTGCATTCAGGGTTTTAACCATTCACGTTTTGCGTTATAGCCATGAATAACAGCTATAAAAACCATCCTCCTTTTAGGGGCCTTGGACTCTCTGTTCTGGATGCTAGTATTTTTAGGTTCATTCGAACCTGTTCCTATCGATATCCGTCATTTGCAGGCGGAGATAGTCATAGTCAGCATTCGCATTAGTAGTTATAGTCAGCATTCGCATTAGTGCCTCTTTGCCTGTCTGCATACAACCCTAGTTTCCACCAGTTGTCCGATTTCCTAAGGAACGTATCCCGGATGGTACCATGAGGAGTTGCTGAATAAGAGGCTGTACACCTGCGTGGAATCTATTTTATAGCTGCATGTATAAAATACTCGTAGACCGCGAGGTTTTGGAGCGCATGATTCAACCATTTACCATCCCAAACTCAAACGTTAAATCCGTACTCCGACATTCTAGCAACATGTCCTGCTCAACGTATCCATCCAGCTTTAATCACTTTCTGAATACTTGGTTCGCCATAGAGACGCGCGAGCTCGTGGTTCATTCTTCGCCTCCATACACCGTTCTCTTGCACTCCGCCAAAGATGGTTCTTAGCACCCGCCGTCCGAAAACTCCGAGTGCTCGAAGGTCCTTTTCTAGCGGTGTCCACGTTTCGTGCCCGTAGAGGACAACCGGTCTAATTAGCGTTTTGTACAGTGTGCACTTTGTACGGGGGCTCAAATTGTTCGACCGCAAGTGTTTGTGGGTTCCGTAGTAGGCCCATCTTCCGATGATAATACGTCTTTTAATCTCACGGCTGGTAATGTTGTCCTCAGTTGCCAGTGAGCCAAGGTATGCGAACTCGTCGACTACCTCGAACTCATTCCCGTCGATTACCACGGTACTGCCCAAGCGGGCCCTGTCGCGCTCCGCTCCGCCCGCCGGCATATACTTCATTTTAGATGAATTTATCTTCAATCCAATCTTCTCTGCTTCGCGTTTTAGTCTGGTGTACTGATCTTCCACCGCCTCAAATGTTCTGCCGACAGCATCCACGTCGTCAGCAAAACAGATAAATTGACTGGATTTATTGAAAATCGACGACCTCGACATCATTACTAGAAACCTTGCGACGGCGGAGGCAATCTACGCCAGACTAAAAACGGAGGCTAGGAGGATAGGGTTACAAATTAATGCGTTGAAAACGAAATATGTGATAGGAAGAGGCAGCGCCGTAGCGTGACGTTGGTTAAACTGGGCCCCGCCAAGGGCGCTAGCTCTTGGGAGCGCTAAAAAGGGCTTATATTCAGTAATGCATTAGCAAAAACTGGACCGATTTTAGCAATTTTCAATGCCACGTTATAAGTTGATCAGTTTACAGCCGTGGCGAAAACAGTCAAACAACTGCGCTTGATGCTTTGTTCATACTGCCAGCTCCACCCCGTAGCGAAGAAGTTGGACATGGTGAAGCACTTCGTAGTTCGTACCTGCTGAATAGAACCAATCTGGCATTTACAACATCCTCCTCCGCGAGAAAACCGTAAGCGTTGAACGGAAGCCTGGATCCGGACGCACGACAGTACGGCATGACCGTAACGTGTAGGAGAAGCTGAAAATTGAAGAATGAGAGCAAGGTGGTCTCATCAATCCGCAGCTTAGACTGGGAGGTCTGAGTAAACGGCTAAACGGTGAAGAAGTACTCGGCCAAAATTGTCATCTTATGCGGGTGCGCCAGTAGAGGCTAACTGTGTCTGAGTAGCAGTCAATCGCCTAGAGGACGGCTGAAGTTGCTGGTGAAAAAAATATTTTCGGCGCAACACGATGTCGTAGCCACAATGGATGACGAAAACTACTTGACGCTGGATGGCAATGACTGGCAGAGGACCGAGTACTTTACATTCCCAACCAAGAAGGCAAGGGATGACGTCAAGTATTTCTTCCGCCCTAAGTTCCCGAAGATGCTCCTTCTGTGGCTGGCGATCAGCGAGAAGAGAATGTTCAAGCCGCTGTTCTTTCGCTCGGGGTTTACAGTGAACAAGAAGATACGAACATATAGAACAAAATACCAACAGGAAGTTTCCGCGTATTGTGTAAAGGATGTGGTCTTTTGGCGGGCCTGACCTCGGTCCATTATCCTAAGAGATTATTGGAGGAGATGAGTCAGCTGAAGATAAACGTTGTACCGACGATCACCAAATCTCCCAACGTCCCCCAACTGCAACCTATAGGAAATCTTTGAGCGAAGCTGAAACGGAGCATTTACTTCAATAATTTTGTTGCCAAAATGGAGAAGGAGCTGATCGCCAAGCCAAGGTCACGAAAGAGTTGAATAATATGCCAACGTCTAACTTTTGATCGGTCATAGCGAAGGTTCCGGTGAACCGCTGTAAAGTCACTTGGCAGGGCTTCGAAACTTTGTTATAGAAGGCTTAATTAACATAAGATTTCAGGAAAATCTGTTTCATTGAATTAGCTTGTATATTTTTTTCATCACCATCCGAAATGAGTCCGTTTTTCTAATATATACGTTAAGTACAGCGAAATATTGGATGAGAGACAAATACGAAAAATCAGAGGGGTTGTGTACAAGACACGACCGCATATATAGGTGACGCAGGACTACGTAAGTCTCTTTGTAGTGATAGTGGCATGTATTCATGCTTGTAATCATTCGATTCTTCATGTATACATGCTATATGCTATATATTGCATATATTGTACATGTAACATTTATCAAAGTAGTAACATTGCATACGTTCAATTCTCAAAAGATTGTGCATTTTAAAACAATTTAACAAAATCAAGAACATAAACTATTACTTTCCTGCTACCTTACTGAAATTAAAGATTGTTTTTATTATCCATGGTTTCCCACGTTAAAGGGATTTTACCAATTTAATCCTATTTTATCAACAGCACATCTTTTCACTACACTTCTAATGAAACGGCAAGCATACGTATTCATACAGTCGTATTATAACCGAACAGTACAGCAGTAGCACATTTTTCTAACACAGATATCAAGTTCACCTAGGTTTAATCGTCTCGCAGTAAAGAATTTGCGATCTGATGGGACAATGAACTTGTGTCATTTTTTCTGGCACACTTCCCTAACACAGACATCAAATTAGACTAGGTTTAATCGCGTTCGTAAGAAATCTGTTGGCAGGAGGGGGCCTTGTTACTCTCTCTGGTGTACTTCCCAAGCAAGGACATCAAAATGGTCTAGGTTGAACCGCGGTGCTAAGAAATCTTGTTGAAATGAGGGAGCTTGGTCACTTGTTTTGGCGTACTTCCCAAGCACAGATATCAAATTGGTATAGGTTTAGATCATCGTAAAGAATCTTCCAACCAATCATGACGCGAGAATTCTGGTACAACATAGGTTCATTATTTTCAATTTTTCAATAGTTCAACATCAAGAATCCATACTTTTCTTTATTTGGGTCAATTCTTAGAAGATTTTCCGATCGATTGGTGTAAGAATATTGAAAATCGATTGGAAAACCGCTGAGCTATTAGCGCTCAAAACCTTTCATTTTTCGTGACGCTCGCATTTTTCGATTTTTTGGAATGACACCCTATCTCAAAACTTGCCGTAAGACGTAGTCCTACGTCAAAAATGATAAACCTGAAGAAAACACTGATTTAGTAAGCGATGGGGCGCCAAACTGGGCTTCCGCCATGGGCGCCGTAATGTCACGCTACGGCTCTGGGAAGAGGCTCCTGAGAAAGCAACGGACTTTTGACGACGATGAACTGGAAGTGGTTGATAAGTTCGTATATTCGAGATCTCTGGTCACCGCCGACAATAATACGGATAAGGAGATCCAACGACGCATTGCTGGAAATCGAGCCTACTTTTCCTTCCGCAAGACGCTTCGATCTGGAAGTATACACCGTCGCACAAAGCTGACGATGTACAAAACGCTAATCAGACCGGTAGTCTTCTATGGACTTGAGACAGTAACTTTGCTTACAGACTATTTTTGGTGGAGTACAAACGGAAAACGGAAAGTGGCGGAGGCATATGAATCACGAGCTATAGGCACTGCTTGGAGAGATTCCCATCGTAAACCTGGCGAAAGTTGGGAGACTACGGTGGGCCGACCACGTCGCAAGGATACCGGACGACTGTGCAGTGAAATCCGTTTTCTTCAAGAACCTTCTGCCATCATCAGATAAAGGGAATAATCTTATCGCTAACTAGAAACAAAACAAAGCTCTGTTCAAACCTTTTCACCTTTCTCAACCTTCTCAGAAGGTTTGAACAGAGCAAAAGGGAACGACGCGGACGGACTTAGCGTCGTAGATGAAACTACAGTGGACGACAAAAGTTTCGTTTCTAGTTAGCGATAAGATTATTCCCTTTATCTGATGATGGCTGAATAAAAGACAGTAGGCCGAAACGTAATCAAATGAGTTTTGATATTTCACCGATCGTGATCAATTTGAATACATTCACAAACTTAATAATTATGAATACCCACGAAAACAACGAAGGAAAGTATGTATTTACGAATGTAAGTATGTATAAACAATAGAAATGTAAAACCAATTCCTAGTGAAGTCCTTGGCGTAATCCAGGATAAATATTAAAGTGATATGGACATCTGTGAATGGTATTACGCTTCATAAATATGTTGCACTGTCAATAAAGAAAATAACGAAGGAAGTAACTCGGCATAGTTACAAATATAATTATTCTGTAAGTACAAGAACGAATACAAAATGCTTTTGTGAAGTGTATGAATCTTTTGAAATAAGATTTGGAAGAAAAGAAAAACTTGTCGACCAAAAACGGTCAATTTCTCCTCAAATAAAATAGTAAGAATGTGTGATACTTGCCTAACAGAAATCGATCGAGGAAAGACACATATTTGTACTGCTTCAGAACGTCCAGAAAATTTGGAAAGGATGTTGAAAGAGAAGAGTTGTCGTTCAGGTATATCAGAATCAGATGTGTCTAAACTCCTTTCAAATTAACCGTTGTTAACTTCAGGTAGTAAAATACAAAGTCGTTTACAAGTTTTAGCGTAAAACTACGTTTTTGTTTTCCACTATATGGAAACACTTCAGAAGTATGAGAAATCAACATGTAACGAAAAAAGGTTACGTTTTGTACCCTTATAACGCGACCATTTTGACCTAGGACTACGTCTTACGCCAAATTTTGAGATAGGGTGTCATTCCAAAAAATCGAAAAATGCGATCGTTACGAAAAATGAAAGGTTTTGAGCGCTAATAGCTCGGCGGTTTTCCGATCGATTTTCAATATTCTTACACCAATCGATCGGAAAATCTTCTAAGAATTGACCCAAGTGAAGAAAGGTTTGGATTCTTGATGTTGAACTATTGAAAAATTGAAAATAATGAACCTATGTTTTACCAGAATTCTCGCTTCGTGATTGGTTGGAAGATTCTTTACGATGATCTAAACCTATACCAATTTGATATCTGTGCTTGGGAAGTAAGCCAAAACAAGTGACAAAGTTCCCTCATTTCAACAAGATTTCGTAACACCGCGGTTCAACCTAGACCATTTTGATGTCCTTGCTTGGGAAGTACGCCAGAGAGAGTAACAAAGGCCCCTCGTGCCAACAGATTTCTTACGAACGCGATTAAACCTAGTCCAATTTGATGTCTGTGTTAGGGAAGTGTGCCAGAAAAAATGACACAAGTTCGTTGTCCCAACAGATCGCAAATTCTTTACTGCGAGACGATTAAACCTCAGCGAACTTGATATCTGTGTTGGAAAAATGTGCTGCAGCTGTAGTATTCGGTTACAATACGACTCTGTATGCCGTTTCATTAGAAGTGTAGTGGAAAGATGTGCTGTTGATAAAATAGGATTGAATTGGTAAACTCCCTTCAACGTGGGAAACCATGAATAATAAAAACAATCTTTAATTTCAGTAAGGTAGCAGAAAAATAATAGTTTGTGTTCTTGATTTTGTTAAATTGTTTTCAAATGCACAATCTTTTGAGAATTGAACGTATGCAAAGTTACTACTTTGATAAATGCATACATACAACGCATGTAGCATGTATATATGTTGCCACTATCACTACAAAGAGACTTACGTAGTCCTGCGTCACCTATATATGCGGTCGTGTCTTGTACACAACCCCTCTGATTTTTCAACGAATTTAAAGATATTTGCATCAATCGATTCGAAATTTTTCTATGCATTGGTCGATGTAGAGAATTTAAGAGCAATTTGCCAAATCACTATTGAGATAAGCATAAGTAACCACTACTGTCAATAATTAGCGAATCAATCATTCACATGTAAGCACGATTTTGCTTCCAACGGTCGCGACGGCAAATTAATAAACTTGCGAATTCGTCTGCCTCGTTTTTAGAAAAAAGGCGACAGAATTTTCCCGTCCATCAAATCAAAGATTATTTGTTTCAATTAAGCCTGGACCAAGTTGATGTCCTGCACTTAAATAATTTTATAAAAAAGTACAAAGGTCCATGCCTAGTGGCACGGGCGCAGGCTTGAAGTAGGACTACGAATGTAGCGCAATTCGTCTACCAATGCTAAAGCCGGTGATTTTTGTATGAATTTCATATATAGATGCTCAAGTTGCGCATTAAAAAATTGTGTTCTTACATGTGAGAAATTCATAATTTCAACTCTTCAGCTAATTTATATGGTGGACCTGAAAAGGTCCGTTTGTTAATCTCTAATTCTCAAATTTCTGACTCGTAGTGACCATCGTCAACTTTCGTCCTTTAGATGGGCTTAGTGATGTCCGTTAATCGTTCGATTAATTCAACTAATCGAATGACACAAGGAATATTCGAATAATTTTTAATCGAAGAATGTCAGCACGAGTAGTTGAATTAATCGAATAGTTTAATTAATCGATTAGTGCAGACAAGGCTCACCGATTAATCGGTAATCGAATAATTGAAAATTTCGGACATCACTATTCCCACCCATTTAAACCCTTCTGCTTCCGCGACCAAAATTTGGGTTTTCTAGCTTATTTAATATTCTATTATAGCAGCTTATTGCCAATTGCAAGTAAAATTGTACCATCCAAAGTGCGATATCGCTCATAAAGTGCTATTTTGCATTAAATCGTTTCGATCTTCGGCGCACTTTTTCGTTATCTGCCAAGCAATAAGTGCGCCGAAGAGACCGAAACGATTTAAGCTAAAATAGCACTTTTATGAGCGATTGCGTACTTATTGATTGGACAATTTTCCTTGCAATTGACAATAATAGATCGATGTTTCGAATCCAACACGGTCGGCGTAATTTCCACTCCACACCAAACAATAATTGGTTGCTGCCGAGTTTTATCATCTTTGCCGCGTCCGGATCCAGACAGGGAGATAAAATCGTAACTCTCATTATTATTTGTAACCCAAACAACGCGAAAATGATGCCGTTCACAAAATCAACTCAACTGCTTCATATACTTATTCAGTAGTTCTTAAAAGAACTGATTGTTTTCTACCAGCTGTTAATAATACAAATCGAAGAAATTTACTGCTTGGCAGCAGCTTTTTTCGAACCGCATTCTCCGTTAAAACAACTTCTTTTGGCTTTGGAGTTTTCGGTGCCTTTGTTATGGTCTTCTTTGACTTAGTAATCTTGCTTCTCGCTAGCAAGTTTGGTAGGCGAAGGAACCGGAAGCGCCAGTTCTTTGTTTGGACCAGCTTTCTCTTGTTGAAAACTAACTTCAAAGCCTTTTTCACGAATGTGTCCAACCTTGAAACGTCACAATTGTAGCTGGCGGCGATATACTTCTAGACGGCTTGCAACGAGGATCCGTTGACTCTTCGGTTTATTGGCGTCTCGCTTAGTGAATTTGGATGTCTTCGTTGCCTTATTCCGGGGAAGCAGCTGAAGCTCAACGATTTTCGAGCGGATTCTATAGAGCGTAAATTACATACAATCAAACTTTGATCCCTTTGATTCAAAGGGAATTTAATCCATAGCTCTTCTCCTATATATTTCTGTCATCCGTGTTAGGGAAGCACTGGCGTGAGAAGGCAAAAATTTTTAGCAAAAATAAAATTAAAGCAACGTCATTAGAAGATCGCATGGTGAGTCACCACATATTTAACGTTTTATAGATCAAATCAGAAGAAATGATTTAAAGAATCAGCGACATTTGGAAATTTAATTAAAGAAATTTAATTTAAAACCACAGAAAATTTTCATCTCTTCATAAACAAATTCGTTCGTCCTAAAAAGGACGGGTTGCGGTAAATTATGTGGTTGAAAATCCGGCCAGCAGGGCTTGAATGTTTGAAACAACACCTCCCAGGGCAATGGTGACAATGGTTACCGAACAGAGCATTTTCCATTGATTCAAGCTCTTCCGCTCCCGCAACCAAATATTCTAATACAGCAGATAATAGATCAATGCTCCTGTACCAACGCGTTCGGCGCACTCTACACCAAACAATGATCCGCTGCTGCTGCTGCTGCCGCTGCGCTGCGTTTTACCAGTTTGCCGAGTCCAGTGAGGGAGATATAACCGCAACTCTCTAATGTCTGCAGTCTGCACTGTACCGTGCCGATGCCAATGCGAAAATGATGCCGTTCGCCGGCTTACTTCTGATTATATACCAGAGCAAACGGCAGCAAGTTGTAACAAAGGCGGATCAACGTAGGGCAGAGAATCATAGACACGAAAGAAAGGCGGTACAATGAAACCGTACTCCGTACATTGTTTGAACAAAACTGGTGTCCGATGCTTCCTTAATGAAGAGCTACCAGTTTCTGTAGAGCAACCTAATATGAAGCATCGTCTTCATGCCACCGAAAACCAGTGGAAAGGCCGCAAAGCGCGATAGGAAAAAGAAGAAGAAGCCACGCCACGAGAGCAACGCTATTTTCTTTCATTTATTGCCGACAGCGATGTCACAGCAACGGGCATGGCAGACGTACACTCACAGTTGTGTGTGGTTGTGCCGGGTGAGTTTGCCAAGCGCGCCGTCTCGGAAGGTCAGGCTTCTGTAACTATACAACAATTAGCCCTTTTTAGGGCCTAATATATAAATGAAGATGCAATTCGATTTTCTCACTAAACGCTTAGTCTCGAATTACGAAGTGGCGCAGTTTTCTTTTGCCAGATAATGTGGCTTACTCGTTTCATGCTTTTAGAAAGAATCTTAAATTCGTATTATTTTGCATGTGTAGGTATATGAACAATTTTGTTCAGAAATATTCTTCGGAAGGTTTGTCTTAATACAGTTTAAACATGTAATTTCTGACGGGCTCATACTAAACTGCCAACATCACTTTAAAATGTGAGAAAAATCAATTTAACTGCTTCGTATACTTTTATTCAGTAGTTCTTAAAAGAACTGATTGTTTTCTACCAGATATTAGTAATGCAAATCAAGGAAATTTACATCTAGGCAACAGTTTTTTTCGGGCACCTTCTCCGCTGGAACGACTTCGTTTGACTGGGGCTTTCGGTGCCTTTGCTACGGTTTTCATTGGCTTAGTAGATTTTTGTTCGGGGGCACCCGCATATTTACTCCAGTAGTACAGCTTTAATCGGAGCCGCCTTTGCAGCAGTTAGCAAAGATATTGTTTTCGTCGTTTTGTCGTTTTTGTTTGGACCAGCTTTTCGACAGCTAATTTCAAAACCTTTTTCACAAATGTGTCCAACCTTGGAACGTCACAATTGTGGCTAGCATAAGCATAAGCATAAGCATAGGATACCGCCCGTGTGCTGCTACTCCGTTATTGACCAGGACCGATGAAAATTGCAAAATGATGGCTAGAAAGAGCATACTTGGGACAGCACGCTATTCCTCATTGTGCAACCTTATCAGGTCCCTGCATGCTGATCAATACCGACGCCGGCCACGTCCGCATGCGGGTCCTGGTGGGATGGGAAGGAATGTTAGTCCAATACTTGTTGCTACTAAAGACCAGGGAATCCTCTGCATCTTCACAAGTATTTCGGGAATTGTTGTTAGTAGATGGGGGAGTTCTATGAGACTAACCTGACTATTCAAAAATTTTCTGGTAAAGCCAGTAATTACGAAAATTAAGATACCTTTAAAAATACCTTTTAATAAATTTAATATAATGCCATTGGTGCTCATATATAACCATAATTTGATAATTTACATCTAAAAATATTATGCACATGCGAGATTTAAAGTGACTCGAAAACCTCGTGACAAATTTCAATTTATTATACCTGAAAACAAAAATCAGGCATAATGAAACAAGCCAATATAGTTCCTAAGTTGATAAGCATTTCCTCCTATCAACGCTAATATGCAGAGATATAGCGCCCTACACGCTTAACGTCACAATTGTGGCTACTGTTTTACCTGACTCACTGCGAATATGCGTATTATTGGAATAAAACGTAACCATACGTTTTATTCGTTTATAACGCATAGGCAGGCAATATCGATAACAAACGATTTTTTATAAGTTGTGCTTTTGTTATAGCATTTAATTTGTAAAAAGTTGCATAAATAACAATTCAGTTTCACAATACAATTATTGCGTACTACTCGCACTTGAAATATAACGTTTAAGTACGTTATTTTTAGTGATCAAAATTAACGATATTTTCGATACAAAGGCGATATTTTTCGAAACCTTTCGAACCAACACGATCCCGCGAACACAACGCATACTCGCAGTGAGTCAGGTAACACAGTAGCGGCGATTTACTTCTAACGGCTTGCAGCGAGGATCCATTGATTTTACTGGGTATTGATAGCAGCAAAAACCATACCGTTCGCTGGCGGGCGAGTCGGTTACTTCTTCGGTTTGTTGGCGTCTTGCTTGGTGAATTTGAATGTCTTCGATGCCTTATTCCGAGCAAGCAGCACCCATTGAAGCTCAACAATTTTCGCGCGGATTCTATAGAGCGTAAATTAAATACAATCAAAGGTTAGCTTAACCCATAGCTCATCTCGTATATATTTCTGTCATCTGTGCTAGGGAAGCATTGGCGTGGGAAGGCAAAAACATGAAAATAATGAAATAATGAATATAGTCTAATATTTTCTCAATTATTAAACGTCTGTTTGGGAAACATGGAATCTATTGTATTGTTATAGATTTTTTGAAAAATTTCCAATCGATTGATACCAATATCTCTAGAATCTGTTGACGGATGACTGAGTTATAAGCGTGCAAACCATAACCACTTTTCGTTACATGTTCCCTTTTCGTTTTTCTAAAGTGCACCCCAATATAGAAATCAAAAAAGTAGTCCTACTTCAAAAATGATATAACCACCGCTCGTCTACGCTCGTTTTAATTCGATTATGACGTATGCATTTATTTATTTATTTGTTTATATCGACAGACATATTGTTGTGCTAATGATAAATTTAGTCTAACTAGTACAAAAAATGCTTAAAAATCAGAGGGGTTGTGTACAAGACACGACCGCATATACAGGTGACGCAGGACTACGTAATCACTACAAAGAGTGATAGTAGCATGTATTCATTCTTGTAATCATTCGATTCTTCATGTATACATGCTATGTGCAACATATATACATGCTACATGCGTTGTATGTAACGTTTATCAAAGTAGTAACATTGCATAAGTTCAATTCTCAAAAGATTGTGCATTTGAAAACAATTTAACAAAATCAAGAACACAAACTATTACTTTCCTGCTACCTTACTGAAATTAAAGATTGTTTTTATTACCCATGGTTTCCCACGTTGAAGGGATTTTACCAATTCAATCCTATTTTATCAACAGCACATCTTTCCACTACACTTCTAATGAAACGGCAAGCATGCGTATTCATACAGAGTTGTATTATAGCCGAACACTACAGCTGTAGCACATTTTTCCAACACAGATATCAAGTTCGCCGAGGTTTAATCGTCACGCAGTAAAGAATTTGCGATCTGTTGGGACGACGAACTTGTGTCATTTTTTCTGGCACACTTCCCTAACACAGACTTCAAATTGGACTAGGTTTAATCGCGTTCGTAAGAAATCTGTTGGCACGAGGGGCTTTGTCACTCTCTCTGGCGTACTTCCCAAGCAAGGACATCAAAATGGTCTAGGTTGAACCGCGGTGTTAAGAAATATTGTTGAAATGAGGGAACTTTGTCACTTGTTTTGGCTTATTTCCCAAGCACAGATATCAAATTGGTATAGGTTTAGATAATCGTTAAGAACCTTCCAACCAATCACGAAGCGAGAATTCTGGTAAAACATAGGTTCATTATTTTCAATTTTTCAATAGTTAAACATCAAAAAATCCATACTTTTCTTCATTTGGGTCAATTCTTAGAAGATTTTCCGATCGATTGATGTAAGTATATTGAAAATTGATCGGAAAACCGCTGAGCTATTAGCGCTCAAAACCTTTCATTTTTCGTGACGCTCGCAGTTTTCGATTTTTTGGAATGACACCCTATCTCAAAACTTGCTGTAAGACATAGTCCTACGTCAAAAGTTTCCACAAAGGGTTCTACGAGTAAGGTGAAAATCGAACCTAACTGACCTTTGAAAGCGGAAAGCTCGTTCTAGCCCGACAATGGCCACGTTTGCTGCATAATTTGTCCTTCGAAATAAAAATACTTGAATTCTGTTACGAAGAGGTCGTGGTTGAGCTCGTAGACTAATACGATTGAGAAGTTATGATCAGTCGGCCCTCGCCGACTATATCAGCTATAAGGATTGCTCGTCACATTTTTCTCCTGGTTGCCAGCATATCCAGTCCGATTACCATCAGGCCGCGCCATAGCTAGAGCGGGTTGTTCCATGCCTGGCGACGACGGGCGAAACGAATGAATTTGCGTTGTATCTTTGAAATAAAACTGAAGATATTTTTG
Source organism: Sabethes cyaneus (assembly GCF_943734655.1). NCBI lineage: Eukaryota > Metazoa > Arthropoda > Insecta > Diptera > Culicidae > Sabethes > Sabethes cyaneus. The sequence continues at coordinate 44,668,522 of NC_071353.1, read as the reverse complement.
AAATAACGCTCTTTTATTTTTACGACGATTTCTGAATTAACGTGGTTTTTTATACAGCGAACTGTGAATTAGAGCGATATTCAATCCTATTTAAATCTGTTTTCTGTTGATATCCGTCAATTAAATTCGAATTCGATGAAATTCGACATCGTCATGTTGAATATTTATGATTGTTAGCGTGGCCATTCTCCACTTACAGAGCTTCCGGCTGCCACTGTTAGTTATGCTTCTATCAATGTTCCCCTTCCTTCGGATTGTTATACATGGCTACAGTATTGTGTCCAGAGGAATGCCTAACAATCACCACTCTATGAACCGGCGCAATCAACATCGTCCAAACGAAGATGCAAACAACAAATAGCAGGTCAGAAAACCGTCGTTAGCTAAAGTTGTTGAAGAACAATCTCAAGTGCTGTTAGCATAATTGGACAAAAAAGACAATTGATTTGGAATTTCACCAGCCAGAAAAACGTTGCTTTGCCACCGGATTTGGCTGGACCAACTTTTACGGTGGCATTTTTTCGTTCACCTTTCTCTAGGACTATGGCAGGGGGGGTGTCAAGGGTTTGGGCTTAAATATTAAATCTCAAGAACAACTTAGAAAACACAACTGTATGTACAATGATTGCTCAAGTTATTCAAAATATAAACATATTTCATAGCCAGTTAGGTGGGTGGTCGTAAACCATGTTAAAAGTATTAACATTTTATTCTACAAATGACTTAATAATAATTGTTGTTCTGTAAAATGATAAACTAAAGACAAATTAAAAGCAGTAAATTTAGAAATGAATTATTTTGATGCAAATAATATAAAAATATTTGACATTCGTTAAAGATTAAAGATTGGACCAACAAAAATTATGAAAATGAAGAAGTATCACTGACCGAAATGATGGCTGCAAACTTAAAAAAAAAAAAATAATGACGTGAAAAATCATGTACTAAATGAGGAAACCCACAAACCCGTTCGAAACTATTTCCTGAAAAGGGTTTATTGCACCCAGCCGAATTATGACCGATGGCGAATGGGTAAATCGTGCTACTTGATTTGTTGCGGTTGCTAGTCGTCAACTATCTATGTATGTTATGATGCACGAGCGTGTGTCCATTACTATGTAGGAAGAAGCCGATATGTCGGTAGATTCCAAACAAACGATAAGCTTGACGTGACGTTTCTACTTGTACCGTACCGTGGTCGCAGCTTAGTGAATCGCTGTGAAACAAACAAATGACAAACGGTCGTTGAGTTGAGCAGAGGAGTGATCCGGAATACGCGATCATCCCGTCGTACTCTGCAAACAAATGTGCTATTAAGTTTTTCTTATTTGTCGATGTTAACAGCATGTACTTACTATCATATGTATGTTGCTATATGATTTAAGCAGTGATCGAAAATAGCAATTTGTACATTCGAAAAGATCACATTACATTAAAACATGATTCGTCAAAACTAATGTCGGACGCCACTTAACATAAAGTTTTTGAGGAATTCAAAATCCGATGCAGTCATTCAATCACCAGACTTCCAAATAACACGAGGAAAGATCGGCGAACTACAATTTCTAAAGCCACTTTAACTCAGAAATGGGCTCCCCAAACACCGAATAAAAAACTATGATTCTAAATTTTTCTGAAAAAGAATGAGTTTAAAAAATTAAAACAAAACCGAACACCGAACCGAACAGGAAAGGTTTTTGTCCTTCCGGTGTTGAGCAACTAAAATGGGAGGGGCGAAAAAAACAAAGAGATTTTTTATTAGAGAACACCACCCCCCCCACCCAATACGCACACACACACACACACACACGCAGGATGGTAAATGGTTGAATAATATGATTTGGTTTTAATCACCGTGCACTTATGTGAATGTATTCAAATTGATCACGATCGGTGATATTCAATTTGAATACATTCACATGGTTGAATAATGCGCTCCAGAACTACCACGAAGTTCCACAGCCTCTTATTTAGCAACTCCTATCTCTACCTCCTCGTGGTTCCATCCGGGATACGTTCCTTAGTGATAATCGGACAACCGGTGGAAACTAGGGTCGTATGCGTACAGAGAAGGGGGCACTCATGCGAAGGCTGAGTGTAAACTCTCCGCCTGCAAATGACGGATCTCGGTAGAAGCACGTTCGATGAACCTGAAAATACTGAGAACCTGAGCAGAGGGTCCAAAGCCCCCAAAGGAGGATGGTTTTAACAGCTGTTATCCATGGCAAAGAGTAAAAACATGAATCCAAGGTGTCATGCGGCCCGTGCCGAGGGATGAATGGTGGGGGGGTTCTATAAATACTCAGCCTCAAACGAAGCCTGTGAAGTACCAGAGCGCCCTCCACAGTAATCAGCCCTTACCGCATCATGAGGGGCTCTGATGTGGCGGACTTTTCTTTCCCCTCAACTCGTGGGATTCTTATGGAAAACAAAATCAAAAATACAACAAGTGTAAATACGGTGGAAAACCCGTTCGCGAGAGAAGGCATCCAGCGTTCTCCACCAAGGGTGGAGAAGGATGCAACTAGGAGCGCTAGTGTGGGTGGCAAAGGCAGCGGTATGCCTACCACGCCGGACACAGCGATGAACGGCCCAGCGCTAATCAGGGCGGTGGAGAAGAATAGAGACGCTGTACCTAAAGTGGTAGCAGCGTCACAGCAGCTCCATATAATAATCGAGTTCACGTTAGGTCGCGACAATTTCTCCAAGGACCTGAAGAAGAGCTTGCTCATGCTTCGAAGAACCTTGAATGCAGCGACCAAAACGCACAACGACCTCGTGGCGCGTGCAGGAGAGGCGAAGAAGGTAACCGTGAAGGTGTCGAAGGCAGTACAGACGGACGCCTGCCCGTTGACGGAGTGTCGCAACGCGGCCCAGGAGGCCACGGAAAGCACAAGCACCAGCAGCGGTAAGGCGATCGCCAAGCGCCTGAGGCAGTCCCCGGGGGATAGCAGCCCTGGTGAAATAAAAAAAACGCCTGATCGGTAAAATCCCTCAGGCTAGCAAGTTGGTAGAGCTAACCGATGAACCAGCGGGAAGCTCCAAGACGAGTGACCTGTGAACCGAGTTTAAGGCCAAGAAAAAGGGCAGAGGAAGCTCCACTAAGAAAACAGCTCCACCTAAATCGACAATGAAGCGAGCGAAGAAGGGCGACGCTCTAATCCTGAAAACCGATGAGTCGAAATACTCGGATGTTTTGAAGGCCATGAGAGGATATTCTCTACTCAGGGAAATGACTCTCGAGCTTAAAAACCTGGATGAGATCACCGATGTGTGTGAGGTCGTACAGACTCTCAAAGAGCAAAGTGGAGTGGTAGTGGCAACCGAGGCGGTTCGCCTGCGTAGGGGTCCTGTCGGGACCCAGATAGCCACCATACGACTCTCGCTGGCGGACGGAAACGAAGCCCTGAAAGCTGCTAGGCTAAAAATGCGGTGGTCGGTATGCCCACTGAGCGTGCTCAAGCAGTCGGAAGCTTGCTTCCAGTGCTTCGAGCACGGACATAAAGCCTGGAACTGCAAGGGGCCAGATAGGAGCTAGTTGTGCAGGAGATGTGTCAGTGCTGGCCATAAAGCAAGGGACTGTGTGGAGCCTCCCAAGTGCCTGATCTGTACCGGTAAACGGAACGCACAGCACGTAACGGGTCCAAGGTGCCCGGCTGGTGTGCCGGCGACTAAGCCACGTTCAAAATACAAGTGACACAACTCAACCTGAACCACTGCAGCACGGCTCAGCAGCTATTACACCAAGCAGTTTCTGAGTCAGCAGTGGACATTGTCATAATCTTGGATCCATATCACGTCCTTGCCGGAAACGGCAACTGGGTCTCGGATAGGTCTGGGACGGCGGCTATATGGACGACAAGCAGGAACCTCCCGGTTCAGGAGGTTGTGTCAACTGCAGACGAGGGATTTGCGGTTGCCAAAGTGGGTGAAGTGTTCTACTGCAGCTGTTATGCTCCGCCGAGATGGTCTATCGAACAGTTTACACGGATGGTAGACCGAGTATCAGTTGTGCTGACTGGTCTAAGGCCGGTGGTTGTGGCGGGCGACTTTAACGCTTGGGCGGTAGAGTGGGGAAGTCGTCGCACGAACCATAGGGGTCGGATTCTGCTTGAGGCTCTGGCAAAGCTTAACGTAGATCTGGCCAACGTCGGCAACACAAGTACCTTCAGTAGGAACGGTGCGGAGTCTATCATCGACGTGACTTTCGGCAGTCCTGGTCTGATAGGAGACTGGAGGGTAGACAATGGCTACACTCACAGTGGCCATCAGGCGATCCGCTATGGTGTCGGTTAGATAACGAGGCGGCAGGCGGCGAGTAGAGCCGACACTCCAACCACCCGTGGATGGAAGACATCATACTTCAATCCTGAAGTATTTGTGGAAGCGATCCGGAGAGAGTGTGGTGATCGCGGTATGTCCGATTCGAACGCTTATCATTTGGTTGAGGTACTGTCACGATCGTGTGACGCTACCATGCCTAGGAAAGGTCGACCTAGGTATGGGAGGTCACCGGCTCATTGGTGGACAGATGAAATTGCGGAACTTCGCGGAGCGTGCTTCCGCGCGAGGAGAATTATGCAAAGAGCTCGTTCGGTCGAAGGCAGGGCTGAATGTCGAGAAGCACTTGTTGCTGCACGCGCAGCGCTCAAGAGTGGAATAAAAGCTAGTAAACGAGCCTGCTTTGAAAGGTTACGTGCTAGTGCTAATGCGAACCCGTGGGGTGATGCCTACAGGGTCGTAATGGCAAAGACCAAGGGCAAATACCAAAGGCAAAGACCCGCGGAGCGATCGACAGATATGCTGGAGCGAATCATCGAGGGCGTCTTTCCGCGTCACGAGCCAAGGCCCTGGCTTCAAGTCGCTGAATCGTCCCACGGCCGACGTTCCAGTATCTCAGACCATAGCGTAGGATGGCCTGAGTTCGACCTCCATGCCGAACATTCAAAGTAACGTGGGCGACGGCGGCTTAGGGGTTGGGGAGGAAGCGACGGTTACGAACAAGGAACACGTTGAGATCGCTAAATTCCTAAAGATGAGCAAGGCACCGGGTCCAGACGGAATCCCGAATTTGGCCATTAAAGCGGCTATTTTGGAGACTCCCGAATTAGTCGGAGCAGTAATGAGTAGATGCCTGGAAGATGGCTACTTCCCGGACGGATGGAAGCGACAGAACCTGGTCCTATTGCCGAAGCCGGGAAAACCTCCGGGTGTCCCTCGTCATATAGGCCGATCTGTCTGCTCGATACTACCGGCAAGGTGCTGGAGAGGGTTATCGTTAACAGACTCATACAGTACACGGAGGGTACAAACGGTCTGTCAATGAACCAATTCAGCTTCCGAAAAGACAAATCTACGGTGGATGCCATCTTGTCTGTCACTAAGACAGCCGAGGTGGCAATCCAGCGTAAGAGGACGGGTATCCGCTATTGCGCAGTTGTCACGCTCGACGTGAGAAATGCGCTTTATAGCGCTGGTTGGGACTCCATAGCTAACTCGCTTCGGAACATCCAAGTGCCGGTGTCGCTGTACAGGATTCTGGAAAATTATTTCCAGAATCGTGTGCTATGCTACAACACGGAGGAGGGTCATAAATGCATTCCAATCACCTCAGGGATTCCGCAAGGTTCCATACTGGGCCCGGTGTTGTGGAACGTCATGTATGACGAGGTGTTGAAGCTAAAGTTCCCGGTAGGGGTGGTGATTGTTGGCTTTGCGGACGATATCACCTTGGAAGTCTACGGTGAATCTATCAGAGAGGTTGAGTTGACGGCTGCCCACGTGGATGTTAAAGAAACTGCAGAACATGTTTTCTTTATATGCCCTCGTTTCGTGGGCGCGAGAAACAACATGCAGGCAGTGAGCGGACAGGACACTACGCCGGATAACTTAGTCCAAAGGATGTGTTCTAGCTCGGACGTCTAGGGAGCGGTCAATGCGGCTGCTACCCAGATTGTACTTGAGCTACAAAATCGCTGGAGAGCCGATCAACGGCGAATAAATAGCCTAACTTCCATAGTTCAGTAGTTATCGTAGTTATCTAAGAGGGTGCGTTAAGCACAATAGCCCCTTCCTGAAGTAATACCGATAAGGTGATGCCAGGGGTGATTTAGGCTGGAGACTCGAGTAGGGTTTTAGTGGGTCTGGATCCTCACGCCCCATTATGGGGGTCGTGATACCAAACCCCACTCCCTGAGTTGGCTTCTCAGGTGTCTGATAGTACCGTATCTTCTAAGGTGCTCAGCAGATTTCCCTACTCGTAAAAAAAACACACACACACACAGACATTGCTCAGTTCGCCGAGCTCTATCGATTGGTATATGTGATTCGGGTCTCGGATAAACTTCGTGTTTTTCGACCAATTTCTAAACCTTTGTTGTATAGTATAACAAAGGTAAAAAGTTGGAATGTATATTTAATAACTTAGTCGTGCGGGGACGGGGAGGCGGGTTTAGTCGTGACGTGACGTACTTTCTCAGGGGGGTCATGAATGTGTGACAAAATATGACAAATGGGGAAGGGGGGTTCATTTTGGTCAAAATTTGCGTGACGTACTAAATGGATATCGCCTAAAATGCTCGCTTATATCGCTGATATGATAAAAATATTATGCTTATTGTATACCACCGGATAGCTGACATTCTAACGATCACAGTGGTATACAATAAGCATAATATTTTATCATTTCAACGATGCTAGCGAGCATTTTATTGTAAATGTTCGAAGTGTGAGACTGTTTTACGTTTGAATCAGAGCGGTATATCAAACATTTTCTAATATTCCTAGTCCATTCATGATCCGTTATCGTTTATATATGAGTAGCTTTCGTGTAATCTCGACCTCACAAGAGGCGAAAAGCTTCGAGAAATGCTTCGCTAGCGTTCAAACCGCAAATCGCAACGCAAAAGGAAAGCATTTCATTTCACGTTGTTGGCAGGTACTTTCTCCGTCATTGCAAACTGGCTTGTTGGCTACCAGTTCGTAACTGGTAGTATACAAGCCGGCGTTTGCTGCGCCTTTCTCCGACCGTACTACCAGTGGGTAGAACTGGAGAAAACTTTAAAACTTTGCATGCACTAGGAAGCTTTCAAGGTTATCTTTAGGTTTCGCATGCTTCATTAGGGAAAGTCTATGCTTCTGAAATTTTTCTAGCCGCGTTTTGTCAACATTGAGAAAAGTTTTTCAAAAAAAAAAAATTTATTACGTATATTTATTTGTTCAATTTTATCGCCACTATATCTCGTTAACATGCTTTGAGGTCATCAAACAACTTTAATCTACATATAAGAATATCAATAAAAACTGATGTCAAAACACTGCTCTCAGCAAGAACGTAGAAATTTATTATACCCATGACTATAACATTTCGTAGGGTTATCGACCTACCTGTGTACGCTGGCTGTCCGGCGCAGTAGACGACTGTATGCCATTAACAAGTTTTTCACTTTCAACAATCAAATTCCTTTTTATGTAGGTAAGCTCCAAAGTGAATGAAATAAATCTTCCCATCAAGGTCACACTGTTATTCCAGGTGTACAATGCATTAGACGCTGGAAGAGCATTTAGCGTGACGTCTGGATATAATGCACAACAGCTCGCGCGGGGCACTCGGAATCCATGAGTCATTTAAGGCTGCGGCTGCATTGTTATTATTGTTGATGCATGTTGCATGTTCGATCACTGTCTGTCGGCGATATGCTTCAACAACATCAACATCAAACGCAATGAAAGTACGAGTGAGCGAGTCTTGAAATCAGGTTCTCGAATGTAGTACAAATGGAACCTGCTGCGATTGGATGATGATAATGGGTGGAAAGAGAAAAAAAGCTATATTTTATGAGCCTGAATCTTTTTTTTACGTTTCTACTGAGATTATGTAGGGTTATCTAGGGTAAATTCAGCGGCAGGACTAATTGAAAATCCAATCAAATTTAGTGTTTTTGAACTGATTTGTCGGTTAAATATATTGCAATGAATTTTCGCCAAGAACGAAAATAATAACAAAAAATCTAGTAAATGCGTTTTTCTGCCCCTCCATACTCTAAACGGGTGTTGTGTGAAGCACTCTCCATGGACCCAGAGGTTTCAAAGGAAATTAAGCGGTCTAGCCGATGGCCTGTGCCGTGAAGGTGTAGGATAAGGCGAAGCAATGAACCGGCCGCCGCCGTACGAAAGCATGCTTCCAATCATTTCTCTTTCAATCTCACTCTAAATGTGTTTCCTGAGCTTCGGCTGAATTACTCGGTCGGGGAAGTTTTATTGTTGACCGGAGACCGGTGATGAGAAAAAGTGGAAAAACAAAACAGGAAACCGTAGGGACGATGCTAGAAAAATGTGACCGGACACTACCGTAGTTGGTGTGATCATGATTAGTGTTCGACATCGGAACGAAAATTGAAGTCCGGGTTCCGGTCCGGTCCGGTCCGGTAAAAAATCGGAACGAAATTTTTAGGTCCGATTTCGTTCCGGTCCGATTTAGCTCTGTTCCGGTTCCGGTCCGATTCCGGTCCGGAAGTCCGAAATTGTCCGGATGCAAAATTTACCAATTTTTAAAAAATAGGTAAATGTCAAAGGTAAAGCTCTGAATGTGTAGAACCTTCTGTAACTTCTAAACGCTAACCAGCCTGAAATGGATTATTTAAAAAAATTGAAAAATGCGGCACCATTAACTGGTGCTTGGTAGCTTACCCATCATGGAATGGTGCACTTTCAGACATAAAAGTCAGATTTTAATTAAAAAATTGTCATTCAACCGTCAGTTTATGCTCTTTTTTCACGATTTTTTATTTTCCCCGGAAACTTTAAATCAAATTTTCCAGTTTTCTCGGACATCACTTGCTTCAAAAGTTTATAGCTCTTGAACAATTTGTTTTATGAAACGGCGAACAAAACCTCAGCCATTTAGCAAAAATAGTACACTCAAGTCTCTTTTTACACGGTTTTTTTTACGATTTTTGAATTAACACGGTTTTTCAGCGCGATATTTATGTTTTCTGAATTTACACAGTATTTTTTCGATGGTTTTTAAATTATAATGTTTGTATATCGTTCGGAAATTTTCTAAAAAAGCCAGTATATGAAGTACCAAGACATGCTACGTCTAATACGTACATTCCCAGAATAGAATAGCGCAGAACAACGTAGGTCAGAGGGAATGGATATTACGAACCTAAAACACACTCACATTATTAATTAATAAAAAATAATGTTCAATCAACAAAAAACTATCAATTTTAATCACGCGGTTAAGCGTCCCACCAGGACCCTTTCGTCGATTACGGAAAGGAAAAGCAACCTACTACCCGAAAAGCTCGACGCGCACATGAGCTATAGCATATCTGCTCGATTAGTACCAGTCGCTCCCCCGAGAGCGGTAGAGTTCCCCGCCAGCAGTAGCTCAAGCCGAACGAAGCAGCCAACGCCGAAGGCAGCCAGCGTTCCCCGCAAGCAGCAGCCTTCCCCGAAAGCATCAGCCAGCTCCAGTAGCAGCCGCTCGTAGATCGAGTGATTTCCCCTCCACAGATCCAGTAGCAGCAGCCGGCCGGCCCCGATATACTCACACATTGTAAGTTAGGTTAAATAAAAATCATCATCTAAATTGAAAGTTCTTTCTAAGCTGCCGTGTGTCCCTAATCGGTCAGAAAGCCGACCTCGAAAAGGAGTCTCTCTCCCTCTAGATCGAGCTAGCCAAGAGAAAAGAGATCGTGAGTATCCACCCCGGAAGTCCCCAGTGGTTCGACCAGCGACTTGGGGTAGTAGCGGGTTGTTTGCTACCAATAATTGAATAATGCATTATGCAACTGTGACAAATAACACAGTTTTGTGTTCCTCCTACCACTTTTTTGGTAGTACGAACACAAAACTTCGAATCTAATTACACGTAAATTCATTTAAGACTGTACGAAACTGTTTCGTGGTAGAAAACAACGAAAGGAATTCGTACATTTTATGCTTCATGGTACTGATACAAGATTTTACATTTTTACGACGATTTTGGAATTAACACGATTTTTTTTACAACAATTTTTGAATTAACACGGTTTTTTTTACAACAATTTTCGATTTAACACGGTTTTTTTTACAACAATTTTTGAATTAACGCGGTTTTTTTTTAAACGGTTTTTTTTTTACACGGCACGTATCCCCCGTGTAAAAAAAGACTTGAGTGTATTTGGAAAAAATATTTCTCAAAATTTTCCACGGTGGTGGAAAACTCCTGTAGAAAAATAAAATCACTGCAGTGAAATTTTTGACACTAACACTAAGAATAAAATACAGTGGACTCTTGGAAAAGTTAACTCTCTGAAAAGTTAATTGTTCAGAAAAGTTAAGCGAATATTAGCTCCCATGCAACACTCTAAAAAGTTAATGTTTGCTTTAACTTTTCTGAGAGTTTAAATTTTTTGGTTATCCAAAGCGTTCATTCACACACCTGTGTTTTCCTCCAATCTTTATTTCTTATTTTTGGATTCCTAACGCATATTCACAGTTTAATACAGAGTCTCATCATAACTGGGATTAAATTAAACTCTTGTAGCGGACAGTTATAGCAACAGTTCAATACGGGCACATACTTATCTTAGGATTTTTGGAAAAGCGCAAACTTAGATTGAATTTTAAATGCAAAAGAAGCAATAGCAGGGACGAAACCGACTATTTTAAATTTACTGAAAGGAACTAAGTATTATTTTATAAAGATGTTTTTTTCGTTTTGTTTTCTTTTTTTCGGGTTATCCAACTAGTCGCTTAATCTCTATACCTATAAAAATGGATTTCTGTCTGTCTGTCGGTAGGTTCCTTACAGAATCGAAAACTACTGAACCGTTCGGCTTGAAAATTTACATGTAGGGGTTTTTGGGGCCTAGGAAGGTTCTTATGATGGTTAGAGACCCCTCCCCTCACTAAGAGGGAGGGCTCCCATACAAATGAAACACAAATTCCTGCATAACTCGAGAACTAATCAAGCAAACGGAACCAAATTCGGCATGTGAAGGTTTTGGGAGCATGAGCATGAGCATGAGCATGAACGACCACACACATTGTAGTTGCACCTCCGTGATTGATCTGAGCTAATGCAGTTGCACAGGGAACCACACAGATAGCATTTCGGGAAAGTTGACTATCGTCAATGTGTAACAATTCAGTAGCTACAACTTTATATAGATCAATAACGGCGCCGGCCACGTCCTTGTGATCGTTAGGAAAGGAAAGGATTGTTAGTTCAACATTCGCTGTTATGAGTCCGAATTTACCTCTGCATCTCCACGAATGTCACGGGAAGAAGGATTGTGTTAGTATGAGTATGATCAGATCTGGATTCACTGTGGTAAGTGATGCGATCAGGCGATTTATTAAAAGTACTTCAAACAGCAAATAGAAACGAAACCCATGGCTTCCGGCCACTGGTAAAATAATCCGCATAACGGCATGTGAAGGTTTTGGGAGGCAAGATTTTTTTTCTATGGTGAATTAGGACTCCTCCCCACTTTAAGAGGGGAATTAGGGCCCCTCCCTACTTCTCCTACACAAATGAAATACAAATTTCCTTTTAACTCGAGAACTAATTAAGCAAATGGAACCAAAGTTGGCATGTGAAGGTTTTTGGAGACAAGAATTTTTTTATATGATGAATTAGAACCCCTTCCCACTTTAGGATGAGGCTCCTATACAAATGTAATACATATTTCCTCATAACTCGAGAACTGATTAGGCAAATGAAACAAACTTTGGCATATGGGTATTTTTGGAGATAAGAGTTTTTTTATGGTGCATTGAAACCCTTCCTTTCTTTAGGAGGGGAATTATGACCCCTCCCCCCTTTAGGAGGGGGGCTCCCATACAAAGGAAATACAAATTTCCTCATAACTCAAGAACTAATCAAGCAAATGGAACCAAATTTGGCATGTGGGGGATTTTGCAGGCAGGATTTTTTTATGATGGTTTGAGACCCCTCACCCCTGTGGTAGGGGAATAAGAACTCTCATACAAACTCAGCTAATCGAACTCGAGAAATTTTAGACTCTTCCTTAAAACATAACAGACAATAACAAGACCACCAAAAACTTTCTGCAGCCGCCCGCAGAAATCAGTTCTACCTGACGAGACAGGCAATGTCGCCCACTAAAACACAGGTAGAACCCCAAGCATAGTCGTCACGCCTATGCCCGCAGGCGGAGGCGTTCCGGCCCTGCGCGGACTCCACGAACTGACTCTAAGATCTCTCTGCCAACGGCCGGAATGCCATACTTTAAATATAATGATGATGATGATGATGAGAAGAAAAATGATAGATCGAATTTGTTAATGTACTTTGGACTTTTTGTACTACTTGAGTCAGACTAATCTCATGTTTTTAGCCTTGACCTTGAAATGCGGTCATACTTGAGTTGTAAATGTAGTATAGTGAAGAAGTGGAGGATTCGTCAGCTCCGTCTGACACCGATTCTCAACCGCGCGCCCGCTTTCAATTTTCTAACTCAAACAACCACAAATGATCTTATAGGAAAGACAAATTTCGGAGCATTAGCGGTTATCAACTTATCAGGGCAAATTGAATCTTTCATTCCCCCATCATTTATGCACTGTCCCAAGATACAAAGTAAATTGAGCGCAGCACAACCCGGACGTTCGCGGTAGTCGAGAGGAGTTGGAGCTTATAAAGCTTTACAGAGACGCACTCGTCTTCCAACCCTCGAGAACAAAGAGCTAATGCAGTAAAGCTGTGGGCTTAAACGTCTCTCTAAGACTCAACCCCTCCCCATCGACAGACCCCGCGGCCGGCCACAGAGCACAGGACAGCCACGAGGCCAGTGCGAAAATCCAGCAGCATCGCCCAGCCGAGACTCGAACACACGACACGAATTGACCTAATTTTCCCATCTGCTACCTAAGTACTTCTATTATTATACCAGTAATCATTGTAGAGTTGTCCTTCGGCATTCAACCGGATCTGGTAACCCGCTTACATCCCCTTACTACCCTAAGTCCCCGATCGACCCAATCAATCCAACATTTTGCGGAGATATTTGTGACAGCTGTGATAAATAGAGATGAATCCTAGAAACATTCATCTATTTATTATCAGAGATTCCCATACTGGACACATTTGGTAAATTTTTACCCCGAGTCCCACTTGAAATCACAAAAGTATTTTGAAATATACCCACATTCAGAAGTAAACGTGACCGCTGCTCATTTACTGATTAGTTAAAAAGCCCTACACCACGACAAGGTTCAGTTTTATCGTGGGGAAGCATTATTTCATAAAGATCTTGCTACATATTTCTTTGCGTTACAACTTCCAGATACCTAAAAATAAGTATCCTGCATCCGAGAATATATTTTTCGATTTTGTGTTTATCATTTTCAATGACTCTTAGGACTACTCAGA